>NC_031989.1:65964744-65985220 GCF_001879085.1 Nicotiana attenuata
GTTTAGGATGAAGTGACTTTTGTTATTATCCTGGGTTTAAGCTACATAATTTTGTGTTGATATAAAATTATTGTTGCAAGAAATATATTGACAAACGGCTCCATTAACAGCAAAAGTACATATAATGCCTGTGTTTATAGGCCAGTTAATAAAACATTCAAATAAGGAGTTGGTTTACAACAATATTGTCACATGATAGGCAACAACAAAAAATACCATAATGGAAAGTAGCTTTACAAAATATTGTCTACCACAGTCAACAAAACATTGGTAAATAAAGTTGAGCACTTCAATTAATGTCTGTGTGGCTTGCTGCTTGGTGTGGATTGTGTAACTGGTGTGGCTTGAGTGGTTGTAGCACTTTGCCCTTCTGTAAACTCTGTTCTTTGCAAGCTTTGCTTTGTTTTGTAACTTTTGGGGCTGTCGGCGCCTTCCACTTTAGTCCAGGTGTTTGACTAAGTTTCACATGTTGGTAGGAGCAGAACTTATGAGTGTAGAAGGAATTGTGTCCACTCTGTCAGTAGTTCCAGACTGCACAAAAATTAAAACGGTGTGAGTGAGGGATTATGTAGTTAAATCCATGTTAATTGAAGTTGAAATATTTTACCTCTCTGTATAACAGTACCACTTGAATCAAATACGCATACCATATCCTGCTGTCTTTGTTCTCTTAGACCGCATTTGCACCACCTCTTCTAGCTCATTGGTCTTCCTTTTTGGACCTCTTGCAACATTAGTTGATTGTTGTGTGCTTGGATAAATGATTGGTGGCAGTGAAGGATGCAACTTCCCATAGTTGAAGGTGTTGCTGCACTGCTCGGTGTTGTTGATGCACTTGCAGGTATTGTTTGATGCACTTCCAGCTGCTTGCAGTTCCACTTTCAGCAGTTTTCACCTCTACCTGAACTAGTTCCAGCCTTCCCATCTGGTTTTTTATGGCATACACATAACCAAAACTATCACTAGTAATGATGAATTCTTTCAATATTAGTAACAAAACAACAATAATACTTACTGCATGATGGCATCCTTTCTTGTTATGTCCTAGAGTCTTGCACAAAGAACATCTCATTTGTCTCCCTATCCTTGTACCCTTCCCAAACTTCTTCTTTGGTTCATCAACAGCCTTTGTCCTTTTTTTCTTTGGCCTCCCTGGGCATTGCAGTTATAAACAGGTGGCTCGAATAGCTGGCAGTGTGCTTTGGCGACAAATTCATTTAACTAGTTTAAAGGTTAATGAATCTGCTATATATGCTTAAGGTGGTATCCTTTCTATCCAATGGTCAGCATATGGCTCAAACCCTCGTATTTTTGAATGCATTGCTGTAATTGCATGTGCACAATGGGAATTCTTTGAGTTGCCATGATCTACAAGTACAGTTATATGCCCTAAAGTCAACAACTGTTTAATGGCCCATCTGGATGCTCATACCCTGTTTCCACCATTAAATTTGACCTTTCACATTTGGCGCCCTTTGTGAGCATTTCTCTCCAAGATTTCTCCATAGCCAATGGGTGATATCTCACCTACCCATTTTTTCAGAAAACTCTCTCATGCTTATTCATCCTCTTCCATACACTTGATTCTAATTATCCTCTAACATAGTAATGATAGACTTGTGCCTAGCTGCCAATATCCAACTATTGAATGTCTTCACACATGTTGTTCTCAACTAGCATTCACACTTACTAATGGTCTTTGAAATATGCCCTACACCATGTTTCCTTGTTGATTTCAGTAAGTCTGAACAATATTTCCCCCCAGCTGGTCCATTTCATCCAACTTCTTCTAAAGAAACCTCAATGATAGTCTCTTGCCACACTGCCAGAATTTTTTCCTTCTTTCCTCTCACCAGGCAAGTTTTGCTTCCAATTAGCACAGATATTGTTAGCACACCATCCTATTCAAGCAATTTGGCAATATAACTGAGTTATTGCTTAGATGAAGACCCTACACGTCATAAAAATTATATTGTTATAACTTAAACATAGATGAAAACAATTACACTTTAAAGAAGAGTATTAAGAAACCATACCTTCTTGATATCAGACATGACTGTCAGCCCTTCCTCCTTCAGTTTCTGTCAAGTTTAGATCATGCTTGAGACAACCTGATAAACCAGAGACCATGTATCCTTGATTCTTTCACTACTGCCCAAGCCACAGGAACATTTGATTATTTCCATCTTGGAAATGCAGAAAGCAAGTTCACCTTTACATTGGTTCCCCTTTAGGGAATGCACCATCAAAAGCCAATTATGTTCTGCACCCTTCTAACCACCAGTTTTTAATGCTTCAAGACAGCAATAAATGCCCATAAAGACTTCCTTGCCAGAAAACTGAAATCCTTAGATGTCCTTTAGTCACTACAGTAGTGCCAGGATTAGTAGACTTCAGCAATTTCTGCATAATCATGAAGCCTAGCAAATTTCTTTCTTGTAAATCAACCACATATTCTCCTTCATAACTATCATTTTTGCTCTTCTATAGGAAGTTTTGACTTCCATACAAACCATACTGATGCCTAGAGTAAGGCTTGAATCTGATGAAGTTAATTTGAGCCGCTCACTAACTATTCTGTCTTTGAATTTTTTTGCAATCCACTGGTGGGTTATTACATCTTGTTCCTGTTGTTTTCTTGTAGCATTTATGGACAGGGTAGTATGTAATCACCCTAACAGTTTCTGGGTGCTTGCCTTCAATGCTACCAAGGATATGCATGGACATCCATTTTGTGCACTTTGCCCCTAACCCTTTCCTTCTCATTAGGTTCAACTTAAGGTTGACACCTTTTTGAATAGAATATGTCTGCAATGCCCTCCCTAAAATCTTCTCTCCCAAATAACATAATAGCTAACATTAGAACAAGTACAACCACAATTATAATAGCAGCAACTCTCAACTTCGACCTTCCTTGACTTCTTTGACAATGGCATCGATCACTCTTCTTAATAAGAGCCGCAAGAAGAGTCTTGTAGTGTTCTTCCTCAATCGCAGGATCAACCCATCTGAAAAAGCCACAACCTTCACCAATCTCATATCTTCGGTAGCCCAGGAACCTCCTTCCAGGATTGGTGGGTGTTCGTGACATTTTAAGATCTGCAGCAACTCCACAATAACACAAAGGTTGCATCCTCATTGTTGAAGGAGAAGAGGCGGCAATAGCGTATTTGTTGCAGGAGAAGCAGAAAAAAATCCACTTTCAAAACAAAAGGAGATTGCAAAAATTGATGGGCAAAGAAGATTCACATGAAATTAAAATTCTATTTTTGACAGTTGAAGCTAACAAAGAAAGAAGAAGGCATCAGATTTGCTAAATTTAGCTTCTACAATGTTCAACAATGGAGAATAAGGTACAAAGAAGAAGATGGATGTTAAATAGGCTAAATTATTACTGTTAGAGCTTTTTTTACTGTCTTCACGCCCCTTACAGGCGTGTGAATCACGCACTGCAGCCACATATGACACATAGGATAAGCCACGTTGGATAAACGTTTATTATTCACGTTTTGAATGAGTATAAGTGTTCAATTGGCAAATATATAAGTTTGGGGACCGACATGACAGAGTGGGCGAAGTACAAGTGCCATTTAGGCTATTCTGCCTTTGAATAAAAGTCTCTAATTACCAAAAAAAAAAAAAAAAAAAAGAATAGGGTGCCCATACCAGATTGTGATGGATTTTATTAGCCGAATAAAGTAATAAAGAAAAAGTGTAGTACGGTGGGTCAAGCTTTATCTCTCAGAAAACGATAGATATTGCAATTATGAGAGAGAGACAGAGAGAGAAAGATAGAGGCGTTTGTGTTTGTTGCTGCTACTTTTCTAGAGTATCTACAAAACAACACAACGGTGCGAATGTTGGAAGAATGGAAGCAAACTAAAGGCCAACTATGGCGGCAAAAAGAAACTTAAAAATCTCCAAAATAATATTTACTAGTAACTCATATTTTAACCATTTGTCTGAAAGCAATAACTAGAACAGCTTAAAAACAAAGATGGTGAAAGAGTAAAGTTAAGTGTCTTTTTGAAGTGTTTTTCCTAACAGGGTTTGGTCTTACATCTCTTTTTCTGTTTTCCTTTTTACTAGTCATTGATAAGGAAAGGCAGTGACTTTTAGGGAGCTTATTTTTTCCAGTTTTAGCAGGGTTTTTTGTATATGGGTTTGGTGGAGGGTTCTATTAATGGCTTTAACGTTTCAGACAAGGCAAAGTTAGATGTTGGAAAAATTTCTACTACTACTACTACTACTATTTGTTACAATTTCCAACTGCAGAATACTGAATCATTCCCTTCCAAGATCATGATGGTTCATCATCAAGATCCTCACCGTCCATTCTCTGATGATGATGATAATGGAGGTGGTGGTGATAGTGGGCCCACTCTTAACCACAACGAAGCTAACAAAATGCCTTCTTCTAACGAGCACAATGTATATTCTGATGCTAGTTTTCTTCCTCCTCTTCCTCCTCCAGTTACTGGTGGTGCTGCTGTTGTAAGGACTTTTCAGCCTTTTGACATTTCTACCAACTCATCCCCAGGTAAAAAGCTTTTCTTTTTTCCTTTGTCCCTCCCCCCCCCTACCCCCCCCCCCCCCACCCAACCCCCCGGACCTTGACCTTAGTCCTAAACTAGTTACTTTATTTTTTTCTTGGTGTTTCCTTTTCAACTCTCTTCTCTCTTTCTCTGTGCTATTGAAAAAGAAAGATCTGAATTTAATACTAGTGGTACTGTTTTTGCTGCTACTTAAAAGAGCAGAGACAGAGAGTGAGTAAAGTGGAGAAACAGAGGAGAAAAGTGTCTGAATAATGGAGAATAAATGTATGTTTTTTGCTGTGTTGTAACTCTGCAGTAGTAGAAGGTATGGCAGCGGCTCTGGGGTTTCCTTTTACATGGTCTCAGTGGAAAGAACTGGAGAAACAAGCTATGATCTACAAATATATGGTCTCAGCTATACCTGTACCTCCAGATCTTCTCTTATCAATTTGCACTAATTCCTCTGGAGCTTCTCTCACTACCTGTAACATACTAACAACCCTTGTTTTTCCCTATTATCCTATCTATTTTTCCCTTTTTATTTTTTCAAGTTATATTGGTTTTTCTTGATTTTTTGGGCAGCGGCTAGTGGTTCAGTACAAGGGCAAAGATGCAGAAATATAAGGGATCTAGAACCAGGTAGGTGCAAAAGAACAGACGGCAAGAAATGGAGATGCTCAAGAGATGTAGCTCTTCATCAGAAGTATTGTGAGCGCCATATGCATAGAGGCCGTCCCCGTTCAAGAAAGCATGTGGAAGTTCATGCCCCTCTTAACAATAACAATGACAATAAGAAGACTCGAAATCACCCTGTTACTCTTGAATCTACTCCCATTGCTGTTCCTAAACCACCACCTACTGGTCAAACCAACAGCCTTTCAACACAGCCTCTTAGATCTGCCTTTCAACAAATGGAGGGTCCCTTGTTTCTTCATGATAAAATGGGGCAAAACATCTCCACTGATTCCTCTTTCAATGAATTACACAGGTTTTTATTTTTGTAGCTGCTATTTCATTCTTAGTTATGAGCTTTAACATTGTCTTTGGCCCTGCCACTGTGATTGAGGTTAAGTCTTGTTAGTACTAGTCCCACATCGGTTGGATTTAAGGCTATAATACTTGCTTTTATAGCTAGCTTTAGGGTTGAGTTAGGCCGAAAGTCTATTTCATTATTGATCACCTTTAATTTTATTTAGTTAATTTTTAATGGAAAACCCCCGCATTTTTATAGTTTTTGTTTGTGTTTTGATGATTAAAGAAGTTCGGGCTGGACGATGGAAGGCGAGTTGGTGGCGAAGGCTGGTGCTGGACAGCAATGGCAACATTTGATGGACTCAAACATTCACCCGGCGGACTGGCAGGATAGTTACAGGGAAGAGGCACTGAATTTACTGGCGTGTAGAGATTTGGAAAGAACTGAAGATGTGAGTATGAGGCACAATGGTGAGTTCAATTTCATGATAAATCCTGAATTACTTTCTTTGGATAAGCAAACTGTAAGGGAAGCCCCAAGGGACTTGATTAATGCATGGTCAAATGATAACATCTACAACAATAGTAACAATGAGAATATGGAGGAGGGTTCGCTATGGCCATCGGAAGGGAACATCTCTCCGTCATCACTTACTCTATCTATGGCTATGGCTGCGGGCAATGCGCTTGATGAGGATATGGGATTGGAGAGTAGTGTTATGAATAACTCGTATCAGAACAAGTCTTGGGAGAAATTCAGTTGGGTACCTTTTGCATCTGGAGGACCATTGGCTGAAGTTTTACATCCTAGCTCTTCTATTAATCAAGGTGAAAATCCAGCCTCTTCATATACAAGCAATTGTGATTCAATCAGCCCTGCAGCAACAACCGTTTCGTCGCCATCTGGAGTTCTTCAGAGGACAATGTTTTCACACTCTGATGGCAGTGTTTGCAACAGCCCAATTCTTGCACCTCCGACTAACACATCTGAGACGGTTCCGTTCCAGTGGCTAAGTTAGAAGAGAATGGCCAAATGGCTCTTCCCTTTTTTTCTATTTCCTTTTAACAGTTGTTCCTTTCTAGCCAATGATACCAGAAGTTTCAAAAGTGAATGTCTAAAGTTCATTTCAGGCAATCTCAGTTCCCAACACTAGATCAAAAAAGTGTTATACTGCTATCCTGCAAGCTGTTTTGAAAAGCTTTCTTAAATTTCAGCAATTGTACTTGTATGTCAAAAGAGTACAGTTTTTTTGCCTCGTTTGTGCTGTGTCTGTCTTAAGTCTTAACATACAAAAACGAATTAGAATGTTCTAATCTCGGGTTTATCATGGGAATGACATGTGGTGTTATGTGCTCTGAAGATTCTTAAATAAAATACTCCTATTATAGTACCAAAAGGAACAGGGATAATGGCCTTGGTCTATGTTACTCGGATTCTCCCATTGTCACACCCGTGTCGGAACCTTAAAAAATATCAAGTTTGGAGGATCCGACACACACCCAACAACATTTTATGAACTGGCTAGTCTTTAGGACTGTGCCTATGTTTTCTTGAGCTGGCTAGTCTTTAGGACTGTGCCCCTTCTTTTGGCTGCGAAAAATATTCTCAGTTTGACTTGATGGATACAGCGATATACTCCTTTAAATATTGCTTTTTAAAATTTGAAGACCTGTATAATATCTTTGACTCTGTTCGGATGGGATTAAGTGTGGACGAGTTTCATGATATTCATCTACTCCTTTGGAGATATTGGAGTGTGATTTCACATCCAGCAGCTTTTAGCTTGTATTCAATTTCCATGTTATTTTTCATTTCAGTTCCTTTTGTTCTGTGTTCAATCAGATCAACCCGGATTTTTGGAAGACAATGATTATATCGCATGACGCAGTCAAGAAATCTAGTGGTTTTTTAGTAGTTCGTGTGAATTTTGGGATATATGCGGAAGGCAACAATAAAAGCTAGTAGGAGTACTACTTCTTTACTCCCTCTGCTCCCATAAATTTGCTTTTTGTGCTTTTCCTGAGCTAAAATAAAGTAATATGTGACTTAAATTTCTAGATGATATTGTACGACTTTTTTTATAATACAATGCAATTTATAGTACTAATGGTATGTCATATAAGTAACTTTTTTAATGATTGTCTTTTCAAAGTTAAACTAATCCATGATCAATTTTAAAAAAACGGTTCATTAGCTCTTGAAAATATGGAATACAGTGCAATTTTACATGTTGGGTAAAACGAAAAAGACAGTCTGTAGCAACAAGTTGAGATGGCCGAGTTGGTCTAAGGCGCCAGATTAAGGTTCTGGTCCGAAAGGGCGTGGGTTCAAATCCCACTCTCAACATTTCATTTTTCTTTTTCAGGAGTTGGACTGGCGCACATCTTTTTCTGTTTTTACTATTTCTGGCAGATGATGATGAATGGAAACTGGTGCAAATTACGTTCCCTCGTTTTCTTTTCTTTTTTGGAATTTTTACCTCCTATAGTAAAGGTTAACACCTTATTTATTTTAAATAAATATCATTTAAAAAAATTATATTCTATAGATACCTTTTAAGGTTTATAGCAAAATATTTAATTTTGATTACATCCTAGCCCTAAGCCACTAAATACGCTAATCAATTACACTATTTTTTTTCTCTCTCTACTTTGATACATCCCATTCTCTTTCCCCATCTCATTAAAATTTCCAATCTCCTGCTCCTTCCACCGATTTTCTTTCTATCCCTTCCCACTTTCCCCTCCCTTAACTCAAATTCTTTGGTTTTCCTCAAAATATCAGTACCTTTTGATACATAATAGCCGAATTGTTGAAACCAAACTTCCTCTTAGATTCCTTTTTTTCCCCTCTTATCGTTAGTCTTCTAGCCAACCAAAGTATTATTTTATTTTTTTTCCAAATATTCCCTAATAAGTGATTTTCATGGAGCCAATTGAAAGGGATCATTCGATCCTTCCTTTGTTGCGCCGTTTTATTGTCCTTGCTGAACCGAAGTAAGAATATTTTTTGTTCCTCATAACCATCCTAGGTTTGGGACAGCAGCAAGTATGGGCCTATAGAATTCATTGTCTTTTTTTTTTCATTGTAATTCAATGTATCTCGCTGTATTTCATGTATTTTATTATATTCTCTGTCTTTTTTTTCATTGTATTTCAACGTATCCCGCTTCTATGTATTTCATCGTATTCACTGTCTCGCTATATGCCATGAACGTATTCATAAGTTTTTTTTAATTAATATAATTTATGTATTCAGATGTATTATATAATTTCTCTGAAGATTGCTATGTGTTTGGATATTTTTTGGTTGAGAATTTTTTTTATAAATGAAAATACAAATTTTATGTGTTATAATTAAGTTTGTTGAGTTATATTAGGAGTCTATTATGTTAATTGATTCACTTTCCGTTTTAAAAACAGTGTAATCCCTTATTTCACTCTGTGAATACAGTCGAATACAATAATCTGTCCAGTTGTAATCCCATGTTTCACTCCATGAATACAGTCGAATACACTCGAATACAACAACTGGTTAGTTGGACTTCCCTGATTCACGCCTATTTTTACTACTGTATTCATGAATACAATAGCTTAAATACATCAAATATATCTTATAACCACATAAAAGGTATCTATAATCCGTAATATAGCAAATGGTATCTATAGATGGCTAATTACTACTAAAAGATAGTGCTTTATAAAAATTTCCCTTCTTTTTTTCCTTAACTAGATGGTTATGGCCCGTAAGCACGGGCCCAATATTGTCAGAGTTGAAATTAGGATTAGTTACCTCCTATAGCAAAGGTTGATACCTTATTTATATTAAACAAATATCCTTTTAAAAAATTATATTCCATAGCTACCTTTTGACTTTTTATAGCCAAATATCTATTTATGGTCACTTCCTACCCTTAAGCCATAAAATAAGCTTTGTATTATTTTTCTCTTTCATATCCCCTCAAATTTCTCATATCTCCTACCCCATATCTCTCTCTATTTGCATCGACTTTCTATTACACGCCCTAAAAAGCAGATGCGGAAAATGTATTCATCTGCGTATCTCCACAGGATGGTTTTTTGGGATTGCACTGTATATTACGCCATGACTGCATTACTGGTTCTTGAGAGCAGACTAAAGGAATGAAAAAGCATTGATGAAGTCAACACCATATTTTTTATGGTCAAGATGTGAGATCCATTTTCCGCTGGGACTTAGTGTGATATATAAACAATTGGGTGCTATTATATTCATATGTTTGTTAATGGTTGAAAATTCCGTAGCTAATATTGTTTTTTTATTGAACAAAGACGACGGAGTTGGGGGCTGAGCAACTTGAATTTTCTATTAATATAATTCAATGTATCTTGCTGTATTTCATTGTATTCATTGTATTTCAATGTATCTCGTTGTATTCTATGTATTTCATTCTATTCATTGTCTTTTTTTCTATTGTATTTCAATGTATCCCGCTGTATTCTACGTATTTCATTGTATTTACTGTCTCGCTATATTCCATGAATGTATTCATATGTTTTGTTTAATTACGATAGTTTATGTATTCAGATGTATTATATAATTTCTCTGAAGATTGCTATATTTTTGGGGTATTTTTCGGTTGAGAATCTTTTCTATAATTGGAAATACAAAATTTGTGTATTATAATTGAGTTTGTTGAGTTATATTAGGAGTCTATTATGTTAATTGATTTACTTTCCGTTTAAAAACAGTGTAATCCCCTATTTCACGCCGTGAATACAGTCGAATACAATAATCTGTCCGGCTGTAATCCCATGTTTCACGCCATGAATATAGTCGAATACACTCGAATACAAAAATCTATCTAGCTGTAATCCCCTGATTCACGCCTAGAAATGCTACTGTATTCATGAATACAGTAGCTTAAATACATCGAATACACTCTAAAAAATCTGAAAACATAGCTATAGGAAGTAATATAGCTACAACTAGCTAATAACCACTAAAATACAGTGGTTTCTGAAAGTTTCTCTTGAAATTAACAGCTTCAAATTATTTATATTCATTTTCAAACAAAATATGTACTCATGCATGTTCTGTGGCTGCCAAATAATACATTCTTCACATCCACGGACCTTCATATCATGGATGCATTTAGAAACAAAATCAAGTTGTACACAAGTTACATAATATTGAGAGTATAGCAATTTTTACTGCCATGAAATTACACAC
The DNA here is from genome assembly GCF_001879085.1 of Nicotiana attenuata. NCBI lineage: Eukaryota > Viridiplantae > Streptophyta > Magnoliopsida > Solanales > Solanaceae > Nicotiana > Nicotiana attenuata. Next base: position 65,975,464 of record NC_031989.1, read on the forward strand.
ACACACACACACATATATATATATATATATATATATATATATATATATATATATAGATATATATATATATATATATATAGTCCTTTGTATGGTCATTGTTTTATTCTTTATAAATCATTTATTTTTTAGGGGCTAAGTTAGTGCAAGCAAATGTGCATTGTCTTTGGTCTTTGTATGGAATGTTTTTCACATTTCTTTTTAGGCCTCCAGTCTCTACATAAAAATATTGCTAGCTCCAAGTAGTATATGCTTAAGAGTTCTGGCTATAAGAAATGTAATAAGAGATAAGAACTTTCAATAGAAAACTCCAATTTATTCACAATATTAGTTATATCTTCTGTGCTAGCAAAGAATATAACAATATTTCATTTGGACTAATAACGGGGGTAATATTTATCTATAACGGAGTATCGAAAGGATAAGCTTATTGTACCCGGTATGGATAATCTTCTACCGTGGGTAATGTTTATCTATAACCGAGTACCGAAGTGATAAGCTTCTTCAGGAGGCTTATTTCCAATAGAGTACTAAATAGATAAACATATTTACGGCGGAGTCCCATATGGATAAGCTTCTTCAGGAAGCTTATTTACAACGGAGTACTAAATGAACATCCATAATATAATATATATTTATAACACTCCCCCTTGGATGTTCTTTAAAAGATAATGTGCCTCATTAAAACCTTACTAGGAAAAATCCCATGGAAAAAATCCTAGTGAAGGAAAAAGAGTACACATATTTCGTAATAGGCATTGCTAGGTGCCTCATTAAAAACCTGTAAGGAAAACCCCGTGGGAAAAAACCTTAGTAAGGAAAAAAGAGTGCATCGCGTATTTTACTCCCCCCGATGAAAACCTTGTTTCAAATATTCGAGTCTCCACATTCCAATCTTGTATACCATCTTCTCAAAAGTTGAATTTGTAGAGAATATTATCCACCACTATTTCAGATCGATTTAAATTAATCTCATCAAACCAAGAAGTTGCTACAAGTCATTTCATTGAGTTCCTTGCAACCTGCCTGCATCAACTGCTTGTAGAAAACTTCAATGGAGTACTAAATGGATAATCTTCTTCAAGAAGATTATCTATAGCGGAGAATCCACAATAATATTTTCAAAGCACTCCCCCTTGGATGTTCATTATTAGGTGTCTCGTTAAAACCTTACTAGGAAAAACCCTGTGGGAAAAAAATCCTAGTCAAGGAAAAAGAGTACACTAATAACATACATTGCAAGCTGCCTCATTAAAAACCTTACCAGGAAAAACCCAATGGGAAAAAACCTGAGCAAGGAAAAAAGAGTACAGTGCAGAGACTTGGGTATATCTGGACCAAGGAGTTCACCATCCTCTTCTGGAGGTAAGAACGGATCCTTAATCCGTGTAGGAGAAGAACTATATCTTGCTAGTAAATTAACAGAAAATGTTGTGCCAGGCCTTGTAGCATTAGCAAGATACATTAGTGCACCAATTGCACTGAGATAGGGTACTTCGGGACCAAGGAGTTCCTCATCCTCTTCTGGAGGTCGGAACAAATCCTTATCCACTTCAAGTGATCGAACAACCATTGGTGTATTCAATGGGTGCGCTTTGTCCATGTAAAAGTGTTTTAAGACCCTTTCTGTATAGGCAGATTGATGGATAAAGATCATGTCTGCTAAATGTTCAATTTGCAGACCAAGACAAAGTTTTGTCTTTTCAAGATCTTTCACTTCAAATTCTTTCTTAAGATATTCAATTGCCTTTTGGAGCTCTTCTGGAGTTCCAACAAGATTTATGTCATAAACATAAACAGCAAGTATATCAAATCCTGAACACATGGACACATATATGTAACTTTCTTTCAGCAAATATTCACTGAGGCGATAATACCACATATGCCCAGATTGCTTTAAACCGTACAAAGATCTTTATAATCTGATCGAGTATATTTTCTGAGACTTTGAATTATATGCTTCAAGCATTTTAAATCCTTCAGGGATCTTCATATAGACTTAATCAAATGAGTCATATAGGTTATGCTTTGCATTTAAATGGCATGGCATCTCCAGGTGCCTGGACTACAAGTCCGATCCTCACAATCTTTTACAATATTGTGCACTATATTGTATCAAATATATCGTCGACGATCATTTTGTATCGGTTCCTAAACGACATAACTTGTTGAGAACTCATCACTTTCTTTATTTTCAGGTACCTGAACTTCTTCTGGAGTTTCATGAAATGTTATGTTGTGGGCTCTTCTAGAGCTCATTTCCTCCTCACTATGATTATTTTGATCATTAGCTCCTATAATTTTTCAAGGATTATTACCTTTGGAACCGATTGGTCTACCACGCTTCATGCGTACAGTAAATTCTATCCTTCAAGGACTTTAATTTTAATAGGAGCATTTACAGCTGAAATATGATATTTAATTTTGGATCAGCAAATGCTTCTGGCATTTTACTTGAATTATCTTCTAAGTGAGGATCATATTAATGATAATTCAATTCATATAGCATATTTTTCAGCTGTTTATTCCATCCCCCATATGTTAGAAAAACTAACATATATCCCCAATCTTCTTTGGGAAACATATCTTTGTGCATTATGGTAGTGAAATTAATCATATACCACACATCAAAAGATAGTAAAAATATTGGTTTCTGATCCTAAACCAATTGTGAGGGGAGGACTTATCATATATTGTTGGTTTGATGCATACAAGTGCTGCTATATGCAATTTAGAAAATCTTAGACCAACGCATGAAGCTTTGTTCTCATAAGCAATGATTTAGCCATTAATAGGAGGTATTCAATGCTAAAACAGCTTGGATATAAACCAGCATTATCAAGATGAACTGTCTTGATTTCATAATATGAAAGTTATGCTCTTAGTTGAGAAAAGCAATTTCAAATGCTAAATTGCAGGTTGACAATGAACACACATATAACCATCTTATATATGCATCTATAAGTGGTTCACATGATAGGTGAATGGGCCCATATTTACCTTTTATATATTCCAGAATTCAGGGGTCTTAGTCCCAACTTTAGCCGGTATAACTAATTTATTATGAGAACAAGCAGCACAAGAGAATTCTTGAAGAATCTTCTGGTTCTTCAGTATATGCTTATCAGAATTCTCAAATAGCTCATTTGAAAATGGAAAATGAAAACTTTAATTTTATCATGGCATGTGTTATCTCTTAGTAATCTTCTAGTTTACTATGGCATAAACTTTTGCATTAGTAAACTTCTGGTTTACTATGATACATGATGTAGTATAAATTGAAGATATAAGGCGGGTAACTTCTCATATACATATTATTTTACCCTCTATGATTGTGGAAATGTGAAAATTTTCAATCTTCCAATCATTTATAGTCCCAATATGATAGCCAGTTGTATTAGTAAATTTCGGGTTTACTAAAAAATAAGTTTTGACCACAATTATATAATATGAATGACAAATTTGCATATAAGCTCTTCGGGAGCCTTCAATTTATTTTCCATAATCAAATATTATTCAGACACTACTTGTATCATGTGTCTTTTAGACAAACAGTTAGCTCTTCAGGAGCTTTTGATAATTTTGTACTACCAAATAGTGCTCAGATACTTCTGGTGTCATGAGAGAAAATCATAATCAAATTGACAATATAAAGACAATTCTAAATTTATAAATGTAAGAAATTAAGAATTTCAGTATTTTTACCACCAACTTTGTTGGGTTTTGTATTTAATATATATTAAATATATAAAAGAGGGTGAATGGGAAATGGAGGAAAATGAAATTTTTGAGTAAAATTTTAAGTTACCCCCCTACCCCCCCCCCAGTAAATGGACATTGTCCCATATTGGAAGATGAAGAGATTTTTTATGGGTATATAAGAAATTGCTCTTCTTCTAGCTCTTAAAGAGTTGAGAAGAAGGCAAGCCTTGCGCCGTCGTCGTCGTCGTCGTCGTCGCTCGCTCGGCTCGGCTCGGCTTCGGCTTCGGCTTCGGCTTCGGCTTCGGATTCGGATTTGGTCAAATGATCGATTGATTGATTAACTTTTTGGACCAAATTTATTTGTTAATAGTAAAATATTAACAGAAATGTTATTTGTTTTAATAACAGAATATTAATATTAAATCCAATCCGTTTTTCTGTTTTGGTAACAGAAAAGTAACTACCCTCTTCAATTTTTCCTCTTTATTTTCCCTCTTTATTGTTGAGTAAATGGCCATTTATGTAATGGCATTTATGCTGTGGCCGTTTTACATAAACAGCCATTCTGAAGAGTTGCACCTCTTCAGATTTCAGCCCAACTTTGGCTATAAATACAACACTATTCTGCTCAGAATTTCACTACGATTTTCTGAGTTTCCTCCTTCTTCTGCATACTTTTAGCATCAAACAAAGCAACAGTAAGTGTGATTTGCTAACCGAACTTTGTGTTCGCTGAAACACTTGGGTTTGAAGTACCACTACACCAGTGTGTAATTCGTTCTATCCTGGGAGGAAATAATCCATAACCTTGGGTACTAGGAGGGGATTAAATTCCTTAAGGAAACACTGTGAATTCAGTGGGCTCGNTACCTCAATATTTTTGATTGTTGCATCATGTGCATCGACTCTCTCATTAATTTTTGCATTAGACCCAATAACCTGCTGCATCATTGCTTCAAGTCTAGCAAACCCATCTTCCTGGCTTCCACCATGCTGCTGCTGAGGTGGGTGATACCCTTGCTGCTGATTCTGATTGTTGTATCCTTGTGGTCATGGGTAAGGTGCCATATTGTTGGGGGGTCTCATACCTCCCATGTTCCCAGTGTTGAACTGTGGCTGTGCTGGCCTGTACTGCTGATTTTGTTGACCCCAATTCTGACCACCCTGTGTCTGGCCGCCATAATTAGACACATAGTTCATGTCTTCAGGGTAGTGATGATGATCGTGTTCTGCATTCCACTGATTACAACCTGGCTGACTAATGCAAGATGCGCACAAGCCCCCATTAGTAGTATCAACAATATGTACCTGCTGTTTCTGCCTTGACTCTTCCACCTTTTTGGTGAGTATGCTCATCTGGGTCAATAAGGTGGCCATATTTTCAGCCATAGAATTGGATGGATCTAAAGGCACTGAGTGCACCACTAGAGTGATGGGTTCACTTCTGGTTACCCATCCCGAATTTTGTGCCATCTTGTCAAGCAGACTCTGGCCCTCTCTCCATGTTTTGCTCAAGAATGCCCCACCAGCTGAAGCATCAACAATGTTCTTTACGCTATCTGACAATCCCATGTAGAACTGCTTCCCCAACATTAGATCTGGAACAGCATGGTGTGGACATATGACCAACATCCCTTTAAAACGCTCCCATGTTTCATGCAAAGTCTCCATCGGTCTCTGTTTAAAGCTCAAAATCTCATCAATTTGTTGAGCAGTTTTGTTGGGTGGATGGAACTTGTTGTGAAATTGCTTGACCAGCTCATCCCACGTTGCTATAGAATTTATGGGGAGTGAATTCAGCCAAGTCTGGGCAGCTCCTGTCACTGAGAATGGAAACAATAATAGTTTGATTGCTTCCGGAGTTACATTGGGTTGCCTTTGGGTTTTGCAGATAGACAGGAAATTCTTTAAGTGCTTCTGAGGATCTTCAACTTGTGACCCCGAAAATAGTCCCTTATTCTGCAACAAGTGCAGCATGTTATTCGTGATTTGGAATGACTCAGCCTGTATCTGCGGGACTACTATCGCTGTGGATAGATTCTCAGCTGTGGGCTGTGCCCAGTCATAGAGAGCAGCCTCTGGCGCTGGCGCTATTGGTGCTGCTGGGTTTTCCTGGTTATCTCCCATGTTTGTTTCGAATTGTGCAGTTGTTGGTTGTTGTTTGTTTTGTCGGTTGGCCCGATTCAAAGCCCTGAAAAATTTCTCGGGATCTGATAATGCTTCTAATACTTCACCAGATCTCGATGAGTTTCTAGGCATGCACCTGTGCAACCAAGTCAACAAACGTTAAAATTTCAATGTAAAATTGGGTGTAGAGAAAACTGACTACTCTAAGAATTTTTGATCTTCTTTCAATTGTAATTGATAACACCGTTAATTCCCCGGCAACGGCGCCAAAATTTGATCACGCCCAACTATGCCTTCTAAAAAGGACAATGCGGTCGTTGCAAATATAATCCGGTTTACAAGTCCGGAGTCGAATCCCACAGAGAATTAACCTATCAATTACCTTTGTTGGAATCACTAAATCCTTTATAATCACTTTCCCAAACTTTGTAAACAATATTGGATGGTATTTCTACTAACTAAGATTGAAAATAAATAACTAACAGCTGTAAACTAAATATTCTTGGGTTGAAAACAATAATGAGAAGGTTCTAAGATAGTGATTTCCCCTATTGATGAAATCCCTTCCGGTTACGTTGCATATAGATTCACCAAAATATCTCTATCAATCATGAGCACTCTTATTACCGTAAATCTCTCCCGAGTAATTGCGATAATTTACTAGACGCACTCTCCCGAGCTACGCTAGCTGGCTTTGATTATTACAGCTCACTTTAGATTACACACAAGGCTTCGTTATCCCTAATCCTGCCTTTAAACCCGCAATTATAAATCCCTCTTATACTTTGGGAGTGGTGTTGTTCAATAATTACCTAAATATGCACTCTCTCCCGAGTTATGCACACTAAATAGGCACAGCTAATTGAGGATCCTGTCAATTAACTACAATAAACACGTAATTGAACAAATAGAGATTAACCGGCAAACTATATGAACATAATCAAGAAGTTCATCCTTCAATAGGTTCCATCAAAACCTTAGACTAAAGTATTTAGTTACTCATGACAACTTGAAGATAATCTACGATAATATTCATCATGGAAAATTGCAAGAAAAAGATGAAATAAAGAACTATGATGTTTTGGGTGATCTCTCACACTTGTGTTTCTTGCCCAAGAACTCTCTAAAACCAATCTGACCTAATGTAGCCGAAATCCTACTTTTTATAAAGGTTTTACACCAATTTTTCCCGACTTGACAATCCTGCCCCTGGCTGTTTCGCGTTCTGCCGCGGTCCCACCGCTGTTACGCCGGGACCGCGGCCAAAAGGGGTCTCTGAATCTTCATCTCTACTCTGCCGCGGTCGGTCCTACCGCGGTTACGGTCTGACCGCGGCAGGCCAACTTCTGCCTTCCTCTGACTTTTCATTGGTGCATTTCTTGGGCATTGTTTGATTGGCCTCCTTTTCTCCGTCATTGATCCCAAACTTGCTCCATCGACTTATTTCTTTGGATATAACCTGCAAAGCATGAAAAGCACTAATCAGAGCATTTGGTTATCACTTTTTACAACAAAGCTATACAAAAATGTAATTCTTTAGGGTCTAATTATAGTCTAATTCACCTATTATCAACAACCACGACCATCCTTTTTGCCATCGTCGTTATATCCATCAGGACAAGAACAAATATAACTCCCTGGGGTGTTTGTGCAGTTCTTTTCACATGAATTGGTGTTTGGATCAGCACATTCATCAATATATAAAACGGTCATGAGATACTCACTTTATTTGGATAAAAGGGTCATATTTATTTCTGTATTATTCGAAATTGAGCAACCTTAATGTCCATTAAAATTTGTAGTCTTATATTATCCCAGTCAACGGAGAAAGGTCTCATTTTCACTAGCTCCAATTTGAGTGTTATTCAAATTATTGTCAAAAGTTGAAGGATGAATATGGACATTTTTCTCGAAAAAATTGGGCATGTGAAATCTACTCATTTTATATTGGAGCTCTGTTAGAGGGTCAAGAGAAAAACGAGACATTTTTCTTACCGTTAACATAATATTAGACCAAAAGTTAATTGAAGGAAAAAATTGAGCAATTTTGAAAGATACATGAATAAATTTGGATGTCTTTCCTATTTTAAGAGCTAAGTTACTTTTAAAGAGTTTTGCATTTTATAAATTATATTCTTAAACTATGCTCTCCTAATCCACAATTGACGGTCTAATTAACTAGCTCCTAATCTTGACTATTTAGAATTTTTTGTATACTTTGGTATACGAAATTAATTACTAGCTCGTCTAATTCACACTAATTTTTAGGGACGAGTATGGTCTCTGTCACGAGTATCTCCATTTTTAGGAATATCTATGGTTAAGGTGGGAGATCCTATCCACTTCATTACATTATTTAGTACTCCCTCCGCCCCCAATTTATATAGTAGTGTCGAACTTGATGCGGAGTTTAAGAAAGAAACAAAGACTTTCGAAATTTGTGGTCTAAATTAAATTATAAATTTTTGTGTGACTGTAAATTATTTCATTAAGGGTAAAGTAGAAAGTTTAAAGTTAAATTATGGGATAATACATAAGATGCTCCTTGAACTTGTCCCCAAAAATTAGTTTCCCATTCAACCTTTATGGGTGTTCATTTTCTATTCTATGCTTGTCCGAAATGAATTTAATACCACCCTAAAGGCTGATGTGGCAAAATATTAAAAAAAATTAAAGTGGAGGCGCGTATTATCAAAATTTAAGGTAAAAAAAAACATATTTTCTTGGACTTCCCCTCCCCACCCCCTTTCCTCTTCATCTTCACCCCTCCCCGCCCCCCTCTGAAACCCTTCTTTTTCTCTATCTCAATGCCATTTCTTTCTTCTCCATTTTCACTCCACTCCTTTTTAAGAACAGATTTTCTTGCTCTTTTCCCTTTTCTTTTCTTTCTCCCACTTTTTCTCTCTCTTCCTTCTATTTTCCATCATCAAAACCTCCATTGCTGCCTATCCCCCTTCCTCTTTCCGGCAGAAAATTAAGATGAAAAGTTAATGAGAGGTTGTAAAAATCATCAGTTGTATTCTCACCTTTGACTATTGAAAACCCATGAAAATTAAATGAATTAACATGGAAAAACTCAATTAAACTATAAAATTCCACCAGATGTTGGTCGAAAAATCTCTTCCGGTGTCGCAGAGCTTCCATTTTCTTCTGTCAACCTCCAACCACAGTCATATCTCACTTCTCAACCCCTTTTCTATTGGTATTACAATGCCAAAAATCTTAATTAACTTGAAAACTAATTTATCTAAATCTAATTTTATAATTGGGGTGATGCATTGTACGAAGGGAGTCTGAGAAAAGAGATTTTCAAAACAAATATAAGCAAGGAGATGGAAATTTAAAAAAGAGAAATAAGAAAAAGGAGTAAAAATTAGAAAACAGACAAAAAAGAAAAGGTAAAATCAACTTGAATCTATTGGGATAATATGTGGTCAAGACATAGGGAGAGTGTGCAACACCTTCCACCACGAGACTGGTTGTATATGTCTCAGGGAGGTATTAAATTCAATTCGGACAAGTATAGGATGGAAAATGAACACCCGTAAAAGTTGAATGAGAAACTGACTTTTGGGGACAAGTTGAGAGTGCAACTTATATATTATCCCTTAAATTATTTCTAAATAAGGAAGTATGATATTCTTTTTGGAACAGTAAAGAAAAAAGTATTGACACATAAATTGGGACACAAGGAATAGTAGCTATCTTGACTTCTAACTTCTTCTTAGATTCAAGCCTTCAACAACACTCAAAATTATTACTCCAATAATCTTTATTACATAAAAATTTCATTAAAAACACTATTCAATTTGCTATTATTTTTTAAGGTATATAATTTTTTTCAAGAGATATTTCTACTCACAAATTAAATAGTGAAAAAAACTCTTTTTTATTTTTTTATTTTTTTATTTTTTATGTGTGTGTGGTGGTG
>NC_031989.1:65985240-66019093 GCF_001879085.1 Nicotiana attenuata
GGTGGTGGTGTGTGTGTGTGTGGGGGGGGGGGGGAATCGTCCTACCTTCGCAGCCTGGACTAAGATAAGGATTGCCCTCATAACCTTCATTACAGCTGCAGCGGTAGCCACCAAGCCCAGTGTCTGAATCAACACACTCGCTATTTTCCCTGCAAGCATAATCCTTGCTTTTCCGAGCTTCAATGCACGTAAGATTGCCAATTGCCCAGTCAAGCACAATGGGGACACTAGCCATAGTCCTCCTATAAAAGGTCATATCACTTAAATCTTGTACGCCACGGAAATGAAATCGATCTGCTTCGCCTAGAAATGCATACCAACATTGATTAAATTGCGAAACATCCGTGTGGTTTCGACTACTAGAAATGGTTGGGTCAAAGTATTTCAAGCCCTTGGGTATCTGTACTTGATAACAGCCATTGCCCATACATTCTCCTTCAGTCACATCCCTTGACAAGTTACATCTAGTAGAGCAGTTATATTCAAAGTTACGCCCCGTGATTATAGCGTTGTCGTCGCAACCAACGACGATAAACCTGTTCAGCTCAGAGAAACTATATGGATAAGTTGAGTTTGTTGGGGCTTTTTATGTATTTAATTAATATATTAAATACTTAAAAGAGGGTGAATGGGAAATGGAGGGAAATGAAATTTTTGAGTGAAATTTTAAGTTTCCCCCATTGGTAAATGGACATTGTCCCATATTGGAAGAGGAAGAGGTTTTCTATGGGTATATAAGCAATTGCTCTTCTTCTAGCTCTTAAAGAGTTGAGAAGAAGGCAAGCCTCGCGCCGCCGTCGTCGTCGCTCGCTCGGCTCGGCTTCGGCTTCGGCTTCGGCTACGGCTTCGGCTTCGGCTTCGGCTTCGGATTCGGATTCGGATTCGGATTCGGATTTGGTCAAATGATCGATTGATTGATTAACTTTTTGGACCAAATTTATTTGTTAATAGTAAAATATTAACAGAAATGTTATTAAATATTTATTTTAATATTAAATATTAATATTAAATCCAATTCGTTTTTCTGTTTTGGTAACAAAAAAGTAACTACCCTCTTCAATTTTCCCTCTTTATTGTTGAGTAAATGGCCTTTTATGTAATGGCATTTATGTTGTGGCTGTTTTGCATAAACAGCCATTCTGAAGAGTTGCACCTCTTCAGATTTCAGCCCAACTTTGGCTATAAATACAACAGTATTCTGCTCAGAATTTCACTACGATTTTATGAGTTTCTCCTCCTTCTTCTGCATACTTTTAGCATCAAACAAAGCAATAGTAAGTGTGATTTGCTACCGAACTTTGTGTTCGCTGAAACACTGGGGTTTGAAGTACCACTACACCAGTGTGTAATTCGTTCTATCCTGGGAGGAAATAATCCATAACCTTGGGTACTAGGAGGGGATTAAATTCCTTAAGGAAACACTGTGAATTCAGTGGGCTCGAATTGGTTTTCTGTTATTTCGTTGTTCAATTCTGTTTATGTTCATTTCTGTTTATGTTCATTTATATTTCCAGAATTATTTTACAAATACAGTATACTAACAAACTTTGTGACAAATATCTCCTTCAGGGAGAAACGCCATTAATATCTGAATATTTTATATCAAAGCGGTAACCACATAGTCATTACATCCTTCAGGGAGAGACACATGAGTTGTTATTTCGGGGAACTCGATAACTAACCATAGCATATTAATGTGGTTGTAGTAGAAAGCATTCTACAAGAATACTTTTGCCTTGGAATGATATTTAATAAAAAAATTCAAGATATTTTACGTACAACAGGTACGTGTGACAATGATCTTTATGCCACAAAAATAAGATTTATATCCTTTGTTATTCTACCTCTTCAGGAGGTGAGTTGTGGTATTTCTTCATTCACTCCAGGGAATGAAATGTGCTTCAAAAATAACTTTGAATAGCTTATTATTTTATTTAAGCACAGAAAGACACAGTTTCATAATATTTTTCTGGTTCAGGAGAAAATTTCAATTGTGTTACTTCTTCAGGAGCAAATTTAAAATACGAAATATTGAGTATATATTCCCTCAATCATATTACCTCTTCTGGAGGTGAATTGTAATATATTCACATCAAAAGCGCGTTCATATTTACGAGCTTTATTAATATTGTCACATTCACTTCAAGAATGAATTAATATTTATCAAAAGTTCTCATCCTTCAGGGAATGGAACATAATTATTTGAACGTGCATTAATCACACCAAATTGTGTGACGGCTTAGAACCTCTTTTAAGATATTGCTACTTTAGGAGCAAACCGAGGCATGCAAGTAATATAGAGAAATTGTCTCTAGCTCATCTTCAATTGTAACCATAGAAAGTCTAAATTATCACTCCTGGTGGTTATAGGCATATACTACTTCTGGTGGTTAACAAAATTTAGTTACAATGAGATATACAAAATATATCCACTTCTGGTGGTTATATATTTCTTGCAAACTCTGTTGGAGTTTAAGTGGATCTAACAATGTTATCCACTTTATAATCCTTTATTAAGATAATTAGGATGACGAAAATAAATACCAAAATAGGTACTGTATACGTAGCATATAACCAAGCAAGCGATGATAAAGATATTAAACCAAATATAAGCAAAAGACTCAAGTTACTTTATACAAATTTGGCCACTCCAGACGTAAGTGATATCCACATCTCTACCGCTAAGAAGAAAAGCTCACCACCTCAAGGGTATAATCTGTCTTATGATGCTCGGAATGAACAAGATCTAACCACGGATGTAAGAGCGTCGCCTTACATCGGAGATGAACACTGAAATAGAAATTAAATTCGAAGTAAGTGCTCAAAATGGCAGAGTCTCGTGCTGATAACGTGTTATAAAATAAAGACTTTAAAGTAAAGAAACCGAAGACAAGTATAGAGAGAGAGATATTTATTATTCAACTTCAAATTCATGTACATAATAAACTGAAATCTCCTCTATTTATAGAAGAAAGCAAGCTGTTGTGTAAGCTGCTACTGCAAGTTGCTGTGCAAGCTGCTAATGTACCATATATAGATAATCTTCAACTGGGGTAATGTTTATCCATAACGGAGTACCGAAAGGATAAGCTTATTGTATCACGTATGGATAATCTTCTACCGGGGGTAATGTTTATCCATAACGGAGTATCGAAAGGATAAGCTTATTGTACCCGGTATGGATAATCTTCTACCGGGGGTAATGTTTATCCATAACGGAGTATCGAAAGGATAAGCTTATTGTACCCGATATGGATAATCTTCTACCGTGGGTAATGTTTATCCATAACCGAGTACCGAAGTGATAAGCTTCTTCAGGAGGCTTATTTCCAATAGAGTACTAAATAGATAAATATATTTACGGCGGAGTCCCATATGGATAAACTTCTTCAAAAAACTTATTTACAATGTAGTACTAAATGAACATTCATAATATAATATATATTTATAACAGACCCTCATTTTCTTTTCTTTTTTTCCTTAATAAAAATAAAAGAGCGGGGAGAAAACATAATAAGGTTTAAAAAGAGATCCTACTTTGTAAAATTTAGAAAGTAAACGATTATTCCAGAACGATCGAGCAATCCGTGCCTTCGCGACCCAAAATGGGTCGAGACTCCAGACTCACACTCATAACGATAATTCCCAGTATTATCTAAAACTTTCACGATTCCTCCACATCCTTCTCTCTTCCCCTTATAAATACACCCTTCTATTGCACAACATAAGCAACAAGACTAATCCATAAAAAAAATATCCTGTGATCGAGCTTTCTTTCTGGATTTGTTTTTAGTTTTATAATGGCTTGCAAAACCCTTACATGTTCAGCAGCTTCTCCTTTAGTATCAAATGTTTTTAATGTGAGTACAACGTCCTCTAGGAGTAACAACAGGATAACTGCACCTTGCTCTGTTTTCTTTCCATCTGCATGCAACGTAAAGAAACCAGCGTCTAGGCTTGTAGCTCAGGCAACTGGAGATAACAAAGATACTTCAGTGGACGTGCATGTCAGCAGCGGTCAAGGAGGAAACAACAACCAAGGCAGTACTTCTGTCGAACGCCGTCCTAGGAAGATGGCTCTTGATGTCTCCCCTTTCGGTATGTCTCGTTTAGCTACTATACCATTTAGGACTATTATTTAATTAAATTTATTTCCTTTTTGGTCCGTGACTCCTTTTTAAATTTGATAACAATTTAGCTTAAACTTATAATTCTACCCTTAATGAGAAGCTCTTATAATCACACAAATACTCTGGGTCCCTTTTTAACTTGTTTAGGATCACAAATTTCAAAAGTCTTTATTTTTTCTTAAATTTGGTGTCTAGTCAAATAGGTTCGCGTAAATTGGAACGGAGGGAGTATCTGCTTTAACTATTTAAAGAATTTGATACTATAATATCAGTGCCTTTAAATTCGTTGTTGTACGTTATTTGTGTAATAGGAATATAACTAATCGATTCAACAAAAACTCATCACTAAAAGACTCTGTTTAGCACTAAAACTATGAAGGCCGAACCCATCAAAATGTTTTATTTTTAACCCATCGAGTTCTCGTCTTTAATATTCTTAGATGATGTGGAAGTGAAAATTCTTTTCGCAATGTTAGTACTATATATAGTTACTGGTTAAATTCAATTCCAGTAGGTTTTTACTTGTGAATCAAGATAGTTGGTAGTGGTTGATGGTAGAGTAGCATCTGATTAAGCTCTGCTCCATTAGTTGACATTAGGATTTTCTTTATTCATGTGATAAACAGGATTGTTAGACCCAATGTCTCCGATGAGAACAATGCAACAGATGATGGACACTATGGACAGACTGTTTGAGGATACCATGACATTCCCAGGAAGGAACAGGGCAACAACAGGGGAAATACGTGCTCCTTGGGACATCAAAGACGACGAAAATGAAATCAAGATGCGTTTTGACATGCCCGGGCTCTCTAAAGAAGATGTGAAAGTATCTGTGGAAGATGATGTGCTTGTCATCAAAGGCGAACACAAAAAGGAAGAAAGTGGAGATGAGAGCTCTTGGGGCAGGAATTACAGCTCCTACGATACTCGTTTAAGTCTTCCAGATAATGTTGAGAAAGATAAAATTAAAGCAGAACTGAAGAATGGAGTCCTTGTCATCTCGATTCCCAAGACCAAAGTTGAGAAGAAGGTGATTGACGTGCAAATCAACTAAAAAGCTCGTGGTTTTTGGTTATGATTTACTCGTTCTTGCTTCTGTTGTAACTCTCTGTAAATGAATATAAATAGGAGCATAGTTTGAGCTACGGTGTTCTCAAAATCATTTTAAGTCCAATCATAGTTTTCCAAATCTACAATGGGCTGAAAAGCAAATATTAAATTATACATACTGCAATACATAAAAAGGATTTTGCATCTCTTCATTTACCTAGGTGAAGTAATAGGCGTGAAGGAAAACGATCAGTCAGTACTGGTACTCGAGGCATTGCCTAGAGAAACATGATCCCAGGGAATTACCTCAGAATTTACAAGAGCAAAATACAGGATCACAAACCAACGAGATAGAGGAATATCGCGGAACTCACTGAAGAAAGTTACCATTAGGACATCAATCAGTACAGGTGCTCGGGGCATTGCCTAGAGAGACAGTATAGCAGACTTAAATTACATCAACATAAGCACTCATAAACCTCTGCCAACAGTACAAGCTTAAGAACAAGTATCCTGTAGGTGAGAGACGCTTAGCTGAGTAATGAGAATAAACTAAATGACAAAAGCCATGAGGTGCTTAGTGATATCTGCATCTACGTATGTATTTAGATATAAGATCAGCTGAGGAATGCAAAGTGATTTATCACTGCACTGCAGGACGAGGAGCACGTGGTCGAACAGGAGTCTTTGATGGGCTTACTCTGCAGTATATGGAAAAAAGTATTAATGGATATGTCAGTGAAATAGAGAAGAAACATCAGCAGGATTGGCAGTACTAGAAACATAGAGCAACCTTATAGGGAGTGATCCCAGGATTGCACCACTGCAGTTCAGTGCAGCAATGGCACTCTCAGCCTGCAACAACCAGAAAATTCATCATGAGACAATGTAAGCATCATAGCCATGACACGCCACGTGCTTAAATATATTACATTACATCACAGGGAGTCCAATAAGTTTTGGGACCAATTATTGAGATCATTAAATTCAAAGCAAATGCATGTTATTCTAGAAAACATGTATGCGATATCTGCCCTGAAGGTAAGCAACAGTCTGGAAATGCTATCCGGCTGAAGACAACAAAGATAGGAAAGAATAATAGGTTAAGACAAAAGATTGTCGACACCCTCAAAGTCTCTCATTGCCACAGCTAGAAGTGTCCTTCGGAGAAATTGCACCTACAACTAATCACTAGGAGGAGGTAAATAGAAGTGTGACACCCTCCTATACAAGAACAGAAAGTGTGATACTCTAGAGATCCCATGTTTGACTTGTGGCACTGGCACCTTAAAACATAAATTCCACGTGTGTTAAGGCAACAGGAAACAGCTTTGAAATGACTCAACGAAAACTGAATGCAGATTGCACCAGAAATCTAGAGAGAGTGCCCGTGAGGAAGTTCAAATCCAGAACCTCCACCAAAAGACTAACAGAAGCTCTTTTATAGTTCCCCATATCATTGTCAACAAATGTTGTGGATGAAGCGATAGCATGCTAGTTGAGAGCAACCAAGGAACAGAAAAATTATAAGATATCCTCATGCAAGTATATTGAAGATACTTTGTCATGAGAACCAGATTTCACACGACATTTTGGGTGCTAAAGTAGTAGTACTTTCTCCAATCTGAAGATTGCTTGGATGATAAAGCTGGTCTACTTTTTACAAAGTATCTCACATAGGAGTATCAAGTATAAAGCACTTCCCTTCTAGCTTCATTTGAGGGATCAGGACATACAGAATCCACATAGTAAAAGTTGTAAGGGTTCCCATCAAAGCAATAGCCATAAACGTATATCATAGCCATGACCCACACTGAAAGCAACAGCTAAAACATTGGTCACTGAGAGATGCAAGAACAGCCTGAGCAGAGGAGTCTCAGAAACACCGAGATCGCACTTTTAATTACCCCTCATTACTGCGAATTCCTAATAATCTACTGGCATGTACTCATTAGCTGCCAACTATACCACATGCCTATTGAACTGATCAAAACGACATCACAGGCAACTTCTTTTTTCCTGCTGTCTAGAACCACTTTATAAGTGATTAATATTGTATATAGTGTCTTCGGGTTTCTTCATAAAGTAATGATATCTTAATTTATAAAACAAACATCCACCTTCTTCAAATCTGGTGATTTTGAGACTTTCGATTTGTTACTAAAATATAGAAAGGCAAAAAGACCTGATATCCATCCTAGTTAAGAAATTAAGGGTCCTTTGCTAACATATTAGTTATGCAAGAATTTTTAATACAAGGATTGTTATGGCAGTGGAAAAAAATGTAAAGATTGTTATCCTGCCAATAACTTAATAAATAATTATTTTGCGTCACTAAATATGTAAGAATTATTATATGGTATATGATGGAAAGGAGGGTTGACTACTTTAAGGGCATGTCGATACTCTTGTAGAGATAATATTGCTATTAAACGTATTCTTATTCGACATTTTATCCCACAGAAGATATTACATTGGTTCCTACAGAAGTTATGCCGGTATTAGTAGTGCATAATTAAATACCTGGAATCAAACATTGAATCAATTATAAATATTAACTAGAAACCAAATATTGTACTAGTTATGCACGGTTACATTAGTAATGCATAGATTTACTTATACTTTATATGTATTAGTTATACAGAACTTTATATTGGAATTGTTTTTTCTTTTTTGGCCGGCCAAAGGACCACTCTCCTTCCAGCAGTAATTCAATCTACACCACTAAATACCAGACATTTATACTGAACACAAGTAGGTACCATATCCTATATTTTCATCACTCTACTACTCTAACAAAGCAGCAACCAATGAAAAGCAAACACATTAGCTATATTCACAATGAAACACAAGCACATTAGAACTAAGTCACTGACCTGCAGATGATGGACCTTTCTCATATTATTACTAGAGAGAAAGTAACGCTCACATGGCTCATGTTATGTAGTTAAAAAGATTAGCATTACTTTCTCATGGCAAAGACAGAAATCAACATCAGCTTAGACTCGCATTCCAGCAAGCAAGAGGAGAAAAACTTTGAATCAAACTTCAGTTTATGTGAATATTATACAAAATTCACAGGAGTGGTCACACTTCTACCGAGAACTTTCTTCAGCCACATGAACTTATCCAAAAGGGACCAAAAACCAATGTTTTTACACTTGAAAGGTAAAAGAATCAAATAACATCATATAAATGCTAAACTACAAGCATTAATAGTGAAAGACAAAAGCTCATGGGAGTTACCATAACAAACTCGACAAAAGCTATACGAGTGGAATAACGATAGTCACCAAGCAACCTCAAGCACTTAACCTGTGTTAGAGAAGGAAACGGCTCAGAGTAAGGACCTTGACTTGGACAAACACTTTCAGACAAGTCAGGTGAGAAGCTACAAACCTCTCCACAAAAGGACTCAAAGAAGAGCCTGACATCTCCTTGAGTAACCTACTTCATACAAATGAACAAGTCATAAAGCATTTATCCCCATAGAAGCTCTTCAACCATGTAAAGCAGGGATTACAAACTCAAAATTACCTTTGTATCAATGTTTGTACAGTATATAGTTCTTGCACACATCTCCCTTTCATCTTCGGACTACATATCCACGCCAAAGGTAAATAACACAGTATTAGCAACACTGGGTATCGATTCGTCACCTCAACAGCAATTTTGCAAAAGGGAAGTACCAAGAGTATACACATTTTCTCACCCTTGGAAGAAATTTTGGATTAACTGGTGCAATTGCAGTTTTAGAGGGAAGCACTCTCACAGGGTAAAACCCTAGCACAGTTCCTGCAAGGCTCAAGGCATTCCTTGCTCCTTCTGCACACCATACGTGGGACAATGCCACTGTTAGACAACAAGATTTTAACCAAAAAATGTCAAACCAAAGATTATGGTTCAAGATACCTTCATCAATAAATTCAATAAAGGCGAAACGGAGTAAAGAATTGGGGTCTCCACATATGCGACAGTCAACCACCTTCAGCACATTAAGGTTAGTCAGGTTATGGCAACAAAAGATTTTAACATATTAATAAGTCCAACAAAATATGACCAAACGAGAAACATCTTCACCTGCCCACAAGCAAGAAAGAGTGTAGCAAGTTGCTCCTCAGTCACCTACATATAATAAGAAAAATTAGTCTCCAGGGAGAAAAGATGAAGGTAAAATAACTAAATAAGATAATGAACAAGTACCCATTTTTTTTAGTACCTGGTGATCAATGTCAGACACATAAACAGTCCTCCTTATAACCTCTTCGCGCTGGGCCATAGTTGTCCGGCCATTCATCCTTCTCCTACCATGACCATAGCCATTTCTCTTCTGCCAGTCCATTTCAACCCGAATTGTTAGCCATGACCCTCAAGACAGTGATCCATTACAAAACAAGGTTTGAAAAGGTGACTGAGAATAGACTTGTAACATCCTCCTTTCTAGACCTTAATGACTACACCATCCTCTCATTTTTATGTTATTGCATGATATATACCAACTACTATGATATTTCCTAGTACTATAAGTTATATATAACATACATAAACTGGAGAACCTAACACTTGCATAGGCACAGTTTTTTCTAGTAGCTACAAAATAAATAAATTAGTTACCCTTATGTTGGAAATTCCATTGCCACTGAGTCCAGCTTGCACAGCAAGATTGAAAGCATCAAACCCAAATTGTTCTCCACCGGGAAGGAATGGCACTACTCCACCGTAGTTGTCTGAAGAGAGGGAGGGGGGAACAAACTCTGCAGCCATGGGGTTCAGTTTGGAGAACATTTCCTCCAAATCCCTCATCTCCCTGCTGGTGTTAAACCCTTCCTCATCAACACCGTTCATTTTCTTATGCTGAAGATTATGGTGATGACTCAGCACTCCATTGTCGTTGATTCTTTGTTGTTGCTGTTGAAATACATCCATTTGAGGCTTATGGACAGTGGTTTTCATCTGAAGATTCTGATCAATCGGTAACGTTGACCGTGGCACGCCGTTCTGATTTGACTGATGATCGACGGCAGCAGAATCATTGCCGTCCGTCCGATTCAAAGACCCGTTCTCACCCACGGCCATGATTGTTCCTTCTTTCAGCAACTATGTGCCCAAAGACTGGTCCTTTTTTCTCCTTCTTCTTTAAACCTTTCTTTCCCAATTTGGGTTCTGTGAAAAAGCAACACGGAAAAGAAAAAGATCAGTCCTTTCATTCCTAATTTTATCAAGCTGGAGTTTTAATATCATAATTTCCACCAAACAGAATTATCAGAAAAAGAAAAATGGAAATCGATATTTCGTACCTGCTGGGTCTAGAGGGTGTCCATTAATCAAAAGACAAAAAACCCAAACTCAAAGATTGGTGAGCTGGGGGAAATTAAGAACAAGAGCAAAACTTTTAAGAGTGATGTATTATTTTACTGAATCTGTCTGCCGAAATAAAGAGAAGAGAAGTAGGGAGTAAAAAAGAAAGAAGAAACTTAAGAATAGCACAAATTCGTGCAAATCTTCCAAAAAAGGTATAAACTTTTCCAAATGACGGAGCACTCCCAAACACCATGTACAAAATAATATGTTTAAAGTAGGAGTACTAAAATGCATTGGTGGTACTAGGTAGATATCGTACCCTTTGTTAGAAAATTACACAATATAAATAGCATAGAAATAATTTTATTTGGTTATATGATTTGTTGAATAATCTTGATATGTTAAAAAAATCAAGTATAATAGTAAAGGAGGTTCAAAATATTTTAGCTCAAGGTTCAAATTCCAACGGTGACATCTTAGGACTTATTCCTTGTATAAACTTTGGGTTCCACCACTATTAAAATGATGCATATATGTAAGTACCAACAGAGGCGTATCCAGGTTTATGGATATGGGTTCACGTGAACCCATACTCCTCCCTCAAAATCTTTTATAACAATGTTATATTTCTTTAAAATTACTTAAATATATGTGCGTGAACCCATGCTCAAAGGCTCATATGGTGCAATTATTATCGGGTGCACCTCTACAAGTGAAATTGTCGGTTCAAATTCCACTTTGAACGGTCTTGGTTTCGGCACGAAGTATAGATATATATGTGAAAATTACTAAAATTTCATAAAGAATATAATTTTGAACCTATAATTTCAAAAGTTTAGTGGCTTCATGGTAAGAGACTAAAGTTAAACCCGTCAAATATAAATTCTAGATGCACTTCTTCACAATAGTGCATCCATACTCTTGAAATCCTGGATCCGCCTCTGAGTACAAAACAGTCCTACTTGTCACCACATGATGATTATAATAGTTTTTCACAGGAAAAACGTGGTTTAAAGTAAATATCCATGGGAACAAATTACTACGCATTTACAGATTTTGAAATTTCCATATTAGTAAACATGTAAGCAAAGTGGGGGAAAAATGAATATGGTCGCAGATCAAGAACGGAACTGACGGGAAGCAATATGTACAACCGCCTCTTTTTATTTCTTAGTAATATATTGTTGGTGACACCAGTTCGTAACTCTTTCATAATTAACTATAAGTTAGCCTTTTTGACTTCTAAAAAAAGGTAAGTGAAAATGAAAGGGTCCTGAAATGTACATGTCACAATTGATAAATCAATCTGGACTAAAGAATGAATAATTTTCAATAATCCCATGACCTTTTGATTTTGAGAAACATTAACTTTTTCATCTTCTTAATGTGATAGATAATCCGTGTTCAAATTTTCCAAATGGTTCCAAAATTATATTTATATCACATAAAAGTTATTATTAACTTAATTGCAGTTTTTATTGCTTAAAATATCTAATAAGAAAAAGATTAAGAAATAAATAAATGTCTGTCACTCTTTTCTTCTTGTTTTCCTTTTTAGCTATAGTAGGTTCGCCAACGTTAAGAATCTGACCAAATATCACCCTAACCAAAACAAAATTCCGAAAGTGCGTCACCATTTTTTTTCTTTTTCCAAGAGAGAGGATTACTAGATAAAATACGAATTTAGACTAAGATTCTGAAGTCAAATGCTCCATTCCCGTCGCATATAAAGGTATACTTAACCTAATAAATTTTAGGATTACATTAAAACAAACCACCTACCACATGAACTTCAGGATCACATTAACACTGCAGCCACTAGCGATCAATTTAGTACAATCTCCCTATATATAGCAGAGGTTAAATTACACAACCAGTCACTGGTCACATTTATTAAAGAAAGGCATGAAAAACAAACTCAAAGAAAAAGAAGAGGTTCATCGTCATTCCGCTCCATCACTTACTGGTGGTATAACTAAAAATACACAGCCCCAGCGAACTACCTCAGATATATATAAGAGGAGCAAAACACAGATCAATTGGGGTAGAGGAATATCGCAGAACTCGTTGATCAAAGTCACTGCTAGAACATCAGTCACATCAGTACTCGAGACACTGCCTAGAGAAACATAAATATACCAGACTTAATTTACATCAACATAAGCACTCATATGAACCAGCCAACGGTACAAGCTCAAAAACAGTATCCTATGGATGAGAGATGCCCTGCTGAGTAATGTGAATAAACTAAAAGACAAATGCCACAAGGAACTCGGTGGTATCTGTATCTACGTATGTATTTAGATATAAGATCAGCTGAGGGATGCAAAGTGATTTGTCACTACACTGCAGGGCGAGGAGCACGTGGTCGAACAGGAGTCTTTGATGGGCTTACTCTGCAGTATGCAAAAAAGTTTAAGATTAATGGATATTCAGTAAAATAGAGAAGAAGCATCAGCAGGATTTTGCACTGGAAACATGAGAGCAACCTTATAGGGAGTGACCCCAGGATTGCACCACTGCAGTTCAGAGCAGCAATGGCACTCTCAGCCTGCAACAACCAGAAAAATCATCATGAAACTACACAAACAACATAACCATGAAATGCCCAGTGCTAAATTTCCTTCAAGGGAGAGGGGAACAAATATAATAAGCAGTTGAGGAATTCAAAATTTTCTACTTTGAATTTCCTCAAATATGCATAACATTACCAATTATTGAGATCATAAATGCAAGACCAAGCAAACTAATCTCAAGTAAAACGTCAAGCGAGAAAAATTCACACCATGCATGTTCCATGAAAGTAAGCAATAGAGTCTGGAAATACATCTAGTTGAAGACAATATAAGGTTAAGTCTGACATCGACAAAGTTTGTCATTGCCACAGCTAGAAGTGTCCTCCGTAAAAATTGTACCTACAACTAATCACAAGGAGGAGGTAAACAGAAGTGTGGCATTCTCCTACCCAAAAGCAGAAAGTGTGATACTCTACGAATCCCTGTCTGACTTACAAAGCTGGCACCTTTAAACATAAATTCCACATGTGTTGCAGATTGCATCCACAATCTAGAGAGTGTACCATGAGGAAGTTCAAATCTAGAACCTCCACCAAAGACTAATAGAATCTCTTTTTATAATTCCTTATATCCATTCTCAATGAATGCCAGTGGATGAAGAAATAGCATGCTAGTTGAAAGTAACTGAGGAACAGAGAAATTCTCAGATATCCTGATGCAAGCATATTGAAGAATCTTTGTCGTGGAAACCAGACTTAACGACATAATAGGTACTAAATTAGTAGTACTTCTCTCCAATGTGAAGATTACTTGGATGGTAAAGCTGATCTACTTTTTATAATAGTATCTCACGGAGGAGTATTAAGTATAAAGAACTTCCCTTCCAGCTTCATTTAAGTGATACAGAGTAAAAGTTGCAAGGACTCCCATCAAAGCAACAGCCATAAACATATAATATATCCAAGACCCCCACTCAAAGTAACAGCTCAAAAGCTGGTCACTGGGAGATGAAAGAAAAGCCCGAGCTGGGCAGCCTCAAAAACACCGAGATCGCAATTCTATCTACCCCACATTACTGTGAATTCCTAATAATCTACTGGTGTGTACTCATTAGCTGCCAAACACACCACATGCCTGTTGAACTGATCAAACTGACAACATAGGCAACTTTTTTCCTGCTGTCAAGGAACCATTAGTGATTATTTTTTCTTATAGTGTCTTCAGGTTTCTTCCATGAAGTAATCAACTTAACTTTTCAAAACAAACATCCAGTTTTTCGAAATGTAGTGATTCTGAGACTGTCCATTTGTTTCCCAGTAACTAAAAGATAGAAAGGCAAAAAGACCCCATACTCATCCCAGTTAAGGAATTAAGGGGTCCTTTGATCACAGATTACTTATGCAAGAATTACAATGAAATGATGTTATGCAGTGGATAATTATCAGTTATGTAAAGATTGATATCCCGCCAATAACATCTTAAAAATTACTATCCGGCCAATAATAATATCATAATAATGTAAAAATTATTATATGGTAAATGATAATAAATAGGGGTTGTCTACTTCAAAGGCATTTTGTAGATACTCTTATAGAGATATTGCTAATAAACATATTTTTATTCCACATTCCATCCCAGATAAAATAATACATAGATTACCGGCGAAGTTATGCCAGTATTAGTAATGTAGTACTTAATACTTCCTCCGCCTTAATTTATGTGTCTTAGTTTGACTAGGCACGAAGTTTAAGCAAAGTAAGAAAGACTTTTGAATCTTGTGGTCTTAAAGTAAAGATGTGTGCAACGTACCAAAATGTCCTTGAATCTAGTGGTCTTAAATATGCCATGTGAAATGTTGGAGTTAAAGAGTTACTAAATTTAGAAGGAGGCCTTCTTTTTTAAACAGACTAAAAAGGAAAATACGACACATAAATTGAAATGGACGGGCTACCTAAATCAAACATTGAATCAATTATGCTCACACTAGAAGCCAAAAAATTTATTAGTTATGCAGGGATTACATTAGTAATGAAGAGTTTTATTTATTTTATAGTCTATATGTATTAGTTATGCGGAACGTTATATTGGGATTGTTTTTTAAGCGGCTGACCAAAGGACCCCTCTCCTTCCAGCTGTAACTCAATCTACACAACTAAATACCTCAACCATGTATATTGAACAGCAAGGTGGTGCCATATCTCTATATTCGTCATCCACTCCACTACTCTAACAAATAAGCAACCAATAAAAATCAAGCACATCTGCTATACTGAAAAGAAGCACAAAGACATTAGCATCCACATCTAGAACTGACCTGCAGATGATATTGACCTTTTCACACCAAAGAGTTTCAACTGCAGTAAAGATTATTACCAGAGAGAAAGTAATGCTCACATGGGTCATGTTATATAGTTAAAAAGATTAGGATAAATTTCGGATGACAGAGATAGATATCAATACAAGCTTAGATTGGCATTCTAGCAAGCAAGGGGAGAAAAACTTTGAATCGAAATTCAGCTTATGTCAGCATTATCTCAAATTCACAGGAGTGGTTACATTACTACCAAGAACTTACATTGCCCGCATGAACTTACCCAAAAAGGACCAAAAACTGATATTTTTTCCACTTAGAATGTAAAAAAGTCAAATAACATCAAATTAATGCTAAATTACATGCATGGATAGTGAAAGACAAACACGCATTCTGAGCTAATATGAAACAGAAAATGGAAGCACTGCAAAATCCCCATCATCACATTGAAAGCATCCGATTGGAGGTCCTACTAGTTCTTAAGAGTAGAAAGAAGCACAAGTCCAGAGCACTATGATATACGAGTGGAAGTTACCAAGAAAAGCTCATGGAAGTTACCATAACAAACTCGACAAAAGCTATACGAGTGGAATGATGATAGTCACCAAGCAACCTCAAACGCTTAACCTGCGGTACAGAAAACGGCATAAAATTAGGACCTTAACTAGGACAAGCACTTTCAGACAAGTCAGGTGAGATGCTACAAAGTACAAACCTCTCCACAAAAGGATTCAAAGAAGAGCTTGACATCTCCTTGAGTAACCTGCTTCATACAAATGAACAGGTCATAAAGCATTTGTCTCCATAGATGCTCTCCAAATATAAAGCAGGGATTACAGACCCAAATTACCTTCTTATCAATGTTTGTACAGTATATAGTTCTTGCACACATCTCCCTTTCATCTTCGGACTACATACCATGGCCAAAGGTAAAACTTTCAGTATTAGCAACACGTGTATCCATTCATCGCCCTCAATAGGAAGTTTGCAAAAGGGAAATACCAAAACTATACACATTTTCTCACCCTTGGAAGAAATGTTGGATTAACCGGTGCAATTGCAGTTTTAGAGGGAAGCACTCGCACAGGGTAAAACCCTAGCATAGTTCCTGCAAGACTCAAAGCATTCCTTGCTCCTTCTGCAGACCATACGTGTGGCAATGCCACTGTTAGACAACAAGAACTTTAACCAAAAATATCAAACCAAAGATTATAGTTCAAGATACCTTCATCAGTAAATTCAATAAAGGCGAAACGGAGTACAGAATTGGGGTCTCCACAAATGCGACAGTCGACCACCTTCAGCACATTAAGTTAGTCAGATTATGGAAACAATAGATTTCATTAACATATTAAGTTCAACAAAATATAACTGAATGAGGAAGCATGACCAAACAAGAAACATATTTACCTGCCCACAAGTAAGAAAGAGTGTAGCAAGTTGCTCTTCAGTCACCTGCACAAAATAAGAAAAATTAGTCTCTATGGAAAAAAGATGAAGGTGAAAATTGAAATAACCAAATAAAATAATGAAGAAGTACCTGATGATCAATGTCAGACACATAAACAGTCCTCCTTATAACCTCTTCGCGTTGAGCCATGCTTGTCCGGACATTCATCTTTCTCCTACCAAGACCATAGCCATTTCTCTTCTGCCAATCCATTTCAACGCGAATAGTTAGCCATCACTCCAAGACAGTGATCCCTTACAAACAAGGTTACAAAAGCTAACCACAATAGACTTATCTTTCTTCTACATAACCGGGACAGAGAGAAACACACAATTCCTCCTTTTCAGACCTTAATGACTACACCATCCTCATTTTTATGTTCTTGCATGATACCAACTGTATGAAATATCCTAGTACTATAAGTTATATGTAACATACATTAACTGGACAAGCTAACATTTGCATATGCACAGTTTTTTTTCCAGTACCTACTAAATAAAAACATGATAAATTAGTTACCCTTCTGTTGAAATTTCCATCGCCAGCGAGCCCAGCTTGCATAAAAAAATTGAAAGCGTCAAACCCAAATTGTTCTCCACCGGGAAGGAATTGAACTACTCCGCCGTGGTTGGTAGAGAGTGAGGGAGGCACAAACTCTGCAGCCATGGGGTTCAATTTGGAGAGGATTTCCTCCAAATCCCTCATCTCCCTGCTGCTGTTAAACCCTTCCTCATCAACGCCGTTCATTTTCTGATGATGAAAACTATGCTGACTCAGCACTCCATTCCCGTTGATGCCCATTTGAGGCTTATGCTGCACTGTGGTTTTCATCTGAAGATTCTGATCATTGGGTAACGTTGACCGTGGCACGCCGTTCTGATTTGACTGATGATCGACGACAGCAGAATCATTGACGTCCGTCCGATTCAACGAGCCATTCTCATCAACGGCCATGATTACTCCTTCCTTCAGCAAAGTAGTATGTGTGTCACGGTGCCCAAAGACTGTTCCTTTTTCTCCTTCTTCTTTAACTCTTTTTTCCCAATTTGGGTACTGTGAAAAAGCAAACCGAAAAAAAAAAGATCAGTCCTTACATTTCCAATTTTATCAAGCTGGGGTTTTAATGTTACAGTTTTTTGTCCACAATATGAGCCAAAAGATTTTTCAGAAAAAAAAAAAGAATAAATTGGAATCGGTAATTCATACCTGATGAGTCTAAAGAGTGTCCATTAATCAAAGAACACAAAACCCAAACTCAAAGATTGTGAGCAAAAACAGGGTTAGACTTTCCTTTTTTTCGTTTATTTTACTGAGTCTGCAGAAACAGAAGAAATGACGACAGAGAAAGAGAGAGAAATAGGAGAATACTGTAGTACAGTAGAGAGGGAGTATGGTCCGTCTTGCCACAGCTCTTTTTTTTTTGGACTTTCTCGCATCCAATTAAGATAAATACGTAGCTAACGTGGACATAAATTTAATTGAAATTTACGACCTCTGTTTTAAAAGGCAGAATTGGGATTTGCACGGGGCTCGCTCCGGAGCGGAGCACTCGTAAAACGCCTCTGGGCTTATGTGGGGCTTAGTTTCGTGAGACTTACGCCTCGGCCATCGGGGCTTACGCTCCGGGCACACCCAACGCCCAGCGTATTGGGCTCGCCTAATAGAACTTTATACAATTCTACGTAACTAGCCTTGTAAATTCTCAAATTTGCTTAATAAATCGTTGACTATTCAAATTACTTTTTTCTTAATCATAAATCATTAAGTTGAAAATATTTTATGTCATAACTAAAATAAAAATTATTGCACGTTATCCACTAAGACTGCTATGATAGTTAATTTTAAATAAATCTTTTATTTAAAAGATATTTATTTATTAACTTTTGTTATATCTTTACATATAATAGTCCATAATTTTTTATAATTATTTTTCGAAATTTTTTTTTTTCACATTTACGAGATACAATACTTATTAATTTAATAGCTCAGTATTAGCTAGTAACTACTTACAAATAATTAGTTATCATGGTATTGTATGGTAAATAATGTGTCACTTAGTTATCATGATATTGTATGGTAAATTATGTGTCACTTTTATTAACTTGTCGAAACTTAAAAATAAATGATGTCTAGAGAATCATATTTAGATTATGAATTATGTTTTTATATAAATTCTCTTTCAACTAGAAAGCATATTAAATAAAAGGAATATTTTAAGAAAAATATCAAATTATAATATCGAAATTCTTTCAAGATTCACTACTCCTTAAGAGATACATATGAGATTTCGTATCGAATACATTACTTTTGATATTTGAGTCGTAACGACGTTGCAGCTAATCTGCATATTATGATATATGTCATACTTTTCATATTATTCATAGTTGAATTATAATTTATAAATATTTTAAATATATTATTTGTTATAATTTTGTGATTTTAATGTAATTTTTATAATTATTTTTTTATTTTATACTATCTTAAAATTCTTGAAATCGGTAAAATTTAAAGATCCATGGGACTTACGCTCCATGTCTCAGGGCTTATGCCTCGCCTCGTCAGAGGTAAAACGCCTCGCCTCACGCCCCCGCCTTTTAAACATTGTTTACAACAATAAAAAAAATTAAAGTTATATTGAAAAATAATTTTTAAAAGTTAAAGTTGTGTTTGAATATGTATTTTATTTTTTAAAAAAAAAAGTTAAAATTTTGTGAGTTCAAGAAAAAAAATTATACAAAAATTGTCATAAATCAGTTTTTGGGAACTTGAAAATTTTTGAATTTTTTTTAAAACATGATCATATTTCATAAACAAACAATATTTACAAATTTTTTTAAAAAATAAAGCCAAATTCTTTGGTCAAGCGCAGCGAAAAAGATCTATGTTCTGTTAACACTGTTCCTAACTACGGATTAGATATGTTTCATGGCTTACAAATGATGTATATTATTAAAGCGAATTACACTTCAACCTTAAATAAAATAGTATGTAATTAGAAGTTTTCTCTGACGTACACAAACGAGATACGTAGGCATTGGCATTTCAACATTTGAATTTTTTTGTTTCTTTTTGTTTACACTAAAACAGATTGGACAAAATTTTCTAAAATATCTTTAAATTACCACAAGTTCACTGCAAAAAAATTCCAAAAAAGGTACTACAAATAAAGGAGTGTTTAAAGTAAAGATCGATGTGAAAATTACGTATTTACAGATTTTAAAATTTCCACATTAGTAACATATAGACAGTGATAAAAAGAAAACTGAAAAAATAAAAGGGTTACGAAATGTGTAATGCCAAGATTCATCAATCAATTTGGACTACTAAAGAAAGAATAATTTTCAATTAATCCCCTTAACTCTTCGAGTTTGAGAAACAATTACTTCATCTTCTGAATGTGATGGATGATATGTTGAGTTTAAACTTTCCAGTAATTTCAAAATTATACTTGTTTCACATAAAAATCACGATTAAGTTTTTAAAAACTGTTTTTTTACTTAAAATATCTAATAATACAAAATTAACAGATTAATAAGTGAGAAAAGTGTAAACAAAAAAACAAAAACAAAAAATCTTTTACTCAAAAATAACTAGTTAAAAGTAAACTGTTAATAATTGAAATTAACCAACACATTAAGAGAAAATATCAAGTTGCAAACAAAGCTTGGAACTTTAAAGAGAAAAAAACCCATGAAAAAAAAAAAAAGATGAAACACTCAAACTGAACAACTACTAAAAAGAGTTTATGTGTATATTTGGCACGGCTATTTTTGAAATTGAAACCATATTTAGCTGTTCGATTTTTTTGTTTTTAATTGTTATGTCTGCTGATAATATTACGCTCTCACCAAGGGAGAAAATGACTTATTTTGCTTATGAGAACAAGTCATTTTACATTAAAATATCATCACAACACTTGTTTCAACAAAATATTTAAATATTCTTGTCAACTTTAGGTACTCAAGAAACACTACCAAAAACAATATCCTAATATATATTATGCTCTGCCTTTTACATCACCACGTGTTACTTACTTTTATACCCAATTAATTAATAAATAATTTAGCAAGGTAAAGCAATTTATACACAATATTACTCATGAAAACATTATTTTACTTATAAACCAGAAAGACTATACATCATCGCCGTTCAAACTGTACCTTTTTTTTGTGCTCTGCTAAACATTTTGTACTATGTTCGTTTGGTTGGAAACAAATTATTCTAAAATTAATTATTCTTGGATTAGTTACTCCGCAATTGATATAATCATCCTATAACGACAAAAACAATATTACAATTTCGAATTAACTAATCTGGAAATTAATTATACCGTTATTTTATCTTACCCAAACATAAAATAAATTTATCTCAAATTTAATCTCGAGATTAATTATCCCTCGTACCACAACAAGAAGGAGCTCCGCTTTTTTCCCTAGCGCATACTAAAGCAGAGTAGACTGATCGGACGACTTCTAATCGACCTAAACAACATATACGGATCCCCAGTGCCAAGAAACAACACATACCTATCACTTTTGGAAGGTTTGGAACCCTCGATTCGAGCCCTTAAAATGCTTATTAGCACAAATACTATATTGATCAATTTAAGAAAAAATAAAACGCCCAAGTTAAATTAACGAGGATAACGTGAATCTTTTTTGTGAAAAACATTAAATAAGATAGACAATAAATGTGACTCTCTATGAGTTATATCTTGTTTTATGAATTGTTGTGCCCATTTGAAGTAACTCGTGAAATCTGTAGCACTAAATATACATATAGGAGCATTTTTATACATTTCCAATTAGTAGTAGTTTTCCTCTATCTAGTTTACAAAATCAAGGAGGTCTTTTTTTAATGAATGTCCCCAAAGGAACGTAAATAAGATTCAATAGAACAATAATGACAAGATATTTAATTATTTATTATTTGGTTCATATATCAATTTAAAACCTCTTAACATTTATTACGTGCACAATAGCGTGGTAAATACTTATTTGTATTACACCCGAAGTTCTAGCTAATACTCCCTCCGGTCCACAATAAGTGACCATTTTACCTTTGGCACACTCATTAAGGAAATACGAACTCGTTGGTGAACATACAATTAATTACTGTTGAAAAATGAAATGAAGAAAATAAAATAAATATTCTTAAGGCTGAGGCACGGATATCTCGCTCTTTAAGAAGATTCAAGCCCACTGCGGTAGCATCTACCGGTCCAGCAGTAATACTCTTGACTTGTCCCCTCTAGGATACAACAGCCTGACAACGTCGTATGACTCGAACTAACTCTGGACAAGTTGTTGAGTCCAAAGTTCCACCAAGATGAACACCTTCTTTTAACAAAAATAATAATTTTCTTTTGTAGATAATAAGTTAGAGACTTAGATTTTCTCCTTCTCTTAACTATCTTTTTCATTCTACCAAGTTCACTTTTTTCATAGACACCACCATATTTCCCATCTACAACACAAGGAAGAAACACCACTATTTATAAGTGTAAAATTTCTTCCATAAAATAAATAATAAAGTAGTGAGATAATAAAATTGTATAACATGGTTGCTGGTTACAAAATTTAATCTTTAGTGGATAATTAGTGGTAGAACATGGCATTAGTGGTTTCAAGATTACACCAAAATAATGATCATTTTCTTGCCAATTTATAACCACTATCTCACAAGAAATAATACACTTTAATATTATAATTTTAACATTAAAATGCATTAACGCCAACAGAACTCCTAGAGATAAAAAAAAAATGTATTCACTAAATTAACCATAATTAATTGTTACCTTGACATTTGACACATTGAAATATGTAAATAAGGGCAAATTTTGGAGGAAAAATAATTCCTTATGTAAATGGATACTTATTTTCGACCAAAATAAAAAGATAAAATGATCACTTATTATAAACTGGAGGGAGTAATTAGCTACTATATCAGTCAAATATAATTAATTAAGAGATAAAGTGTGAGATACATATCTTGTATGCATATATTTTATTTAACATCATTTAGTAAATTAAATTATATCATGACATTACAAATTGCAACGTGAAGTCCCGAAGGGACGGCCCAGTTGGGTTCGGAGTGCAATATCCACACGGATGACGCAGGTTCGAAACCAACTCAATGCTCTTCTCACCCGCAGATCAGAGACGGTAGCGGCTGCGAGTTTTTCCGTGGTTCCAAAAAAAATTGCAACGTGAATTATGTGCGTAAGATCACATCACAAAGTTGGTTTTTTTGGTAGAAATAGTACTGTTTGGCGTGGGACACGTGTAAGGACATGTTTGGTATTCGCTAATACGGAATCGATGAGGAAGCTAGTCTTTATCCAACCCGCTACACTGCGCATCAGTCACAGACAGACACCTTTTTACGTTTTTCCCCTTCTGTTATGTTGAGAAGGGCATCAGAATTCTTCCCAATTTCAGCAGTGGTAATTTGAAAGCAGTACGACTCCATTTAGGAGCGAACAAATTTTATACGTACCCGCTTACGCAGGTCTTCCACGTGTTAATCAGTTTCGTCCTGCTTCTGCTCACGGAATAAAGCTTCTCAAAATTTACGAAGACGTTGCTTTTTGTTCATTAACAGTAAAAGAAATATTTACCTAATCGCTTACAAAATAATTAGAATCAACTAAGATGATAAGTATAATTAGTTATCTGATAAAAATAATTGCTAACCTATTATTACAAGTTAAATAATATTAATAATTCTAAAAGAGTTGTAGACAATCATTGTACAGTATTATGAGTTAGTGACATATACATAACAATTAACATTTAACATTACGCTCGCGTTTGGTCATAAATTTGGTTGAAACTTGAAAAAATGAGTTTTTAAAGATGAAATGAAAAATAATTATTATAAATTAAAATTGAGTTTCGACATGCATTTTAATTGAAAAGAATTTGAAGTTTTGTGAGTAAAAAACATCAAAAACTACTCTAAAATTATTTTTGGGATTTAAATTTTTTGTTTTCAAAATCCGCCAAAATATAATTAGAATCTATAAACAAACAAATACTTGAATAAAATTTAAAAAGAACCTCCCAAATTTTATGGCCAAACCGGAGCTACAATTCCTCGTTTAACTCTCGTGTCTATTGGACCAATTGTTTAGCTTAGTGCGTAAGAATATGTCAAGTGGGGGCTCACGGGTCACTTGCCTAGAGGCCTTCTTATTTTATCGTTTGGTATGCGGACTATATTATTTCGGGATTATAATCATGTGTGATTATTGTTTAATTAAAAAATAGAATTTTGACTAAAGCTATATTTTAAAAGAACACGGGTTACTGATAATCACAAGAATATATAAAAGAGAATAATTTGAATAGCCAGAATATAATTGAATAAAGCAAGTAAACCAAAGTATATTCAGATGATTTTCGTGTCTCTACAATTGTTCAGTCTTCTCCTTTTATAGCTATCTTAGATGTAAGTGCCTTGCTTTTGTCATAATAAGGTTATTATGGGCAATAAATGACATTGAATGCTACGTTACATAATCATTACATTTAAGACAGATTCTCTAACAGTTTCAGCATTTAATGCTTATCAAACATTGTATTTGGACCCTCGTATGCTGTCAGATTCATTACTTCTGATTCTCGGATATAAATGACTTAAATATGTACGGGCGCCGTGTCACTTGTCTGATGTCCCGTGCCTCTTCCTCTTTCTTTGCTCGTATCTGTTGTAACTCCTGACTCGTGGCTAATTGTGATTCTTTGACCATTTGACTAATCCACGTGTCTTGACACGTAACCTTTATATATAAATATAATTTTGCCCAATACAGATACTCCCCCCACTTTCCATTTATTCATCAGTTGAATATTTGGGAAGTGGATTTCATTAAAAGAGAATTTTTGTCACCATTAATGCTCTAACAAAATTGACGCTTCAATTGTCACTTCCATTTAATGCATTTTTACAAGTGTCATCCTCTTATTAGCTCTACAGTTTTGCAGCACTTTCTTAGGTTTCCTTTTCGGCTTCCCTGTTCACGAAGTGTCAGTTATCATTAGTATGGTCCTTCCATCATTGTACTTTTTCCTTTTGCCGGCTGTACATCAGTATAAATATAACTTCTTTTCTTGTCTTTTACCACATAAAGCGTATTGAACACTTCAATTCTTCAAATATGTATTCACTTCTTTTTCACTTCAATCTTCTTCGCCATGACTTCACCAAACCCTAACCCTAGGAGAACCCCTATTTTAGATAACTTCCCCAATGCCCCCATTAGGCATAGAATAGGGGGTAGACTCCGTAGCTTGGGGTCTGCTCGTGGTGGTAGCTCATCCACGCCTTCTCCTAGTTCTGGACCCTCTTCGAGAACTAGAGATTTGATAAGTTAGGATTTTAACATGTTATATGCCCCTACTTGCCTGTGCTTTGGTTATAAATCGCTACAAAATAGTCCCAAAATGCTCACAGGTTGTGCTTGTTTGCAGGTTTGATCGACAAAGTGACGAAATGTCAAAGATCGGCTCAAAAAGGAGTGAAACCTGCTCAAGTATCAAAGACCAAAAAATCTAAGGGAAGAAGGCCTAGTGCGGACCGCACAAAATGGACATGCGGCCGTACTAGGAGATTCAGAGAGTTGGCAATTTGGGCTCAAGGGCAACGCGGCCGCGGTATATTTTACGTGGTCCGCGATCAGGGCTCCGCGGCCGCACTACCCTTTTGTGCGGTCCGCGGTCAAGAGATTTAGAGAGCTACTATTTTTGCCAAGACAATGCCATGCGGTCCGCGGTCATTATTGTGCGGACCGCGCCAACTCCCTCCGCGGCCGCAGTCCATTTTACGCGGTCCGCGGAGTCAAACTTCAGAGAAGCAGAAATGTGAAGTTCAAGAGCCAGTGCGGCCGCGGTCTTTTTTGTGCGGCCCGTGCTGACCCCGCAGGGGTATTTTTGTCCAGTTTTTCCAGCCTAGTATAAATAGGACATTTTACCATTTTTAGGTTATATGTTATCTCTAGAATACAGCTGCGCTCGTGAGACTCGGTTTTGTAGCCATTTTTGGCACTTTAGCTTTAATTTTACCATAGATTCTTGTGATTTCTTTTTAGTAATTAATTAATATGCTTAGTCCTTCATCTATTTCTTCATTTTCTCTTTCAAGCATGAGTAGCTAAACCCATTAGCTAGGGTTGTGGCTCAACCCTAGTGTGGGTAATTGATGGGTGTTGTCATCTAGGGTTAGATTGATTATGGGTGTTTGTTATTTGGGTTGATTTTATGTTTTTATTTAAGAATTGGTGGTTGCAAACACTGATTCAAGCTTTGTGGGTTTGACTCTTCTTGAGAAAGAGAGTTTATAACCCCAAAATTGACCCAACAAGGAATTGGGATGGACTCATGAGAAATGATAGTCCCAATTAACGGGTTAAATCTCGAGAGAGTAATCACCCTACTTGAACCCTAGTTGCTTGATCTTATTGGCCTACCCAATTGGTCTCGAGAGAGTCAATTGGGCAAAATCACTCTCTCTACCGAGAGGTGTGAGAGTGGGTACAATTGTGCAACGGTTATAGCATAAGCCCCAAATATATCAATCTATCCTTAGTAACATCTACCCGTCAATTAGCCACCTAGGTAATGCCACGACCCTAGTGCCTTCCTTCTCATTATATACAACTTGCAATATTTTAGTAGCATAATTTAGCGTTAATCATTAGTTTTATCATAGTAGTTATAAAATCAAAAATCACGAATGTTTGAAGTGACATTAGGAGCACAACCGCATCTCTAGACTAGACAGAAAATCCAACTCCACTACTAGCTCCCTGAGGAAATCGATCCCGACCACTATTCGGGTAAAAGCTATTGCAACCCGCTCTTCCTACCTTGGTGTAGTGTCGAGTTGGAAGCGATCAACTTTTTGGCGCCGTTGCCGGGGAGCTTACGGTGTTGACTATTTGTTTAGTTAGTTTTGCGTTTTTTCTTCTCTTTTCTTCTTGTTTACTAATTTTGTTTGTGTCGATTACTCAGGTACTATGGCTTTAAATGCTAATGGCCCTCTTGGCAATGCCATAGCGGGGGAGGAGGTAGAAGATATTGATCATGATGAGCTTCCCGTACCTCAAGCTCCACGTAGAGGCCGTCAGGCCAATGACAACAATCCTATTCTAGACCCTCCTCCGCCACCGCCAAGAGTAGTCCCAAGAGTTCTCCCTAATCAAAGGTATGCGAGTGCCATCGTTCCTCCCCGAATCCGGGCGGGGAACTTTCAAATCACAAATGTTATGTTGACCTTGCTCGAGCAACGAGGATATTTTACGGGCGCCTCCGATCAAAATGCATACAAGCACTTGAAGGGGTTCGTGGATACATGCTGGGGCAGCAAGCAAACAAACGTGTCAGAGGACGCATTGAGATTGAGGCTTTTCCCGTTTTCTCTTCGGGGTAAAGCGTTGGATTGGTTCAAAAGGCTCTCCAATCATTCTATCACCACATGGATTATGTGTAAAAATGGGTTGAGGCCGTGGCCTTGCCCAACAATGAAGCTAGGAGTGTAGTGTCATTTCTTAAAAAGAGTATCTTCACAAGGTTTGGTACACCCCGGGCAATCATTAGTGATGGTGGTTTGCACTATTGTAATAGAGCTTTTGATACCTTGCTCTCCAAGTATGGTGTCAACCATAAAGTCTTTACACCTTACCATCCGCAATCAAGTGGCCAAGTTGAAGTATCAAATAGAGAAATCAAGAGCATCTTGTCCAAAA
Source organism: Nicotiana attenuata (assembly GCF_001879085.1). NCBI lineage: Eukaryota > Viridiplantae > Streptophyta > Magnoliopsida > Solanales > Solanaceae > Nicotiana > Nicotiana attenuata. Next base: position 66,012,752 of record NC_031989.1, read on the forward strand.
CTGTTAATGCAAATCGGACCGATTGGTCCAAAAAGTTAGACGATGCTTTATGGGCCTACCGGACCGCGTACAAGACCCCAATTGGTATGTCTCTGTACCAGTTGGTATTTGGGAAAGTATGTCACCTACCGGCGGAATTGGAGCATAAGGATATGTGGGCCTTGAGGAAGCTTAATCTTGAATGGGATGTTGCGGCCAATCTTCGTGTTGAACAACTAAATGAACTAGATGAATTCCGGTTCCATGCATACTCTAGTTCGTCCTTGTATAAGGACAAGATGAAGTACTTACATGACAAATATGCTCGTGGAAAGGAGTTCAAGGTTGGTGATTTGGTCCTCTTGTTCAACTCCCGTCTACGGTTGTTTCCTGGAAAGCTGAAATCGAAGTGGAGTGGGCCATTTGAAGTTATATGTGTAACCCCATTTGGTGCTCTAGATTTGAAGAACAAAAATGGTGAAGTCTTTAGGGTGAATGGGCACCGTGTCAAGCATTATCTTGGGAAGATTGATGATAGCCATGTGGTGGCTGTGGTTCATTTCAAATGATGTGATGGTAACCCGCGTCGTGCCGCGACGTTAAATCAGGCGCTTCTTGGGAGGCAACCCATGTCTTTTTCTTTCTATTTGATTTTCCTTGTAGTTTAGGATTTTTGAGCTAATTGGTTGTGAGATGTTGCAGGGATTGTGTTTATGAAGTGCAAACAAGTTGGAACAAATTGAACAGTCTCTGAAGTTTGCCAGTGCGGCCGCGATGCACTTTTGTGCGGTCCGCAGAGGTTGCCTACTGAAACTTCACTTGAACAAATCCAGCACGGTCCGCGGTCGCTTTTGTGCGGCCGCGCTGGTAGGTAAGTATGGGTCCCACGGTTTGTCTATAAATAGACCCCAAGGGCCTCAGTTTACACTTTTCGAACTTTGAATCCTCAGAGCCCTAAAACTACTGTTCATACTTTCACTGCTCGAAATTCTTGTTTGCTTGAATTAGTTGCATATAATCTTCACAAATCTGGTAACATTTCATGCATTCTCATTGATTCTTTTATATTTTCATTTTATTTGCTTGCCCAATAGTTTTTAGCTTCTTCTTTCTTCTCGTAGTTTTTTCTTTTTCATCATTTGTTAACTTAGGGTAATTTACGTGCTGAGTTTGTGTGTGGGCTTTAATAATTGGTTGGATAAATTGAGTAGGGACACCGTAGGATGAACACTTGAACAAAAATGCAAAAATTGGAAACCCTAAGTTGGTGCCCTGACTTAGCACCCTTCGCGGACCGCGGTCACATATGTGCGATCCACGGTGCTTGTGTTTTGAAACTTGATTGATACCCAGCGAGGCCGCATGGCACTTTATGCGGTCTGCGCTGGCCCACCGCGGCCGCGACCCCATTTTGTGCGGACCGCCGTGGGGAGATTCAGAGAGCTATTTTCCTGGGCCTTTGCCCAGCGAAGCGCGGACCGCGGTCGCCTTTGCGCGGTCCGCAGTGCCTCCAACGCGGCCGCACTCTCTTTTGTGCGGGCCGCGGTGCTGTGTTCTGCAACTGTATTCTGCAATCCTACATTGGTTGTCTGCAATCTAATTCATACATCTGTTTCACTGCCTGTGCTTAAACTAACAATGTTAGATGTGTGTGTCTGCAGATAATGGTTAAACAAAGAGGCAGCAAGGGGTCACAACAACCCGGGAGAGGTTGTTCCTCCCGAGGGGGTAAAGGCAAGAGAGTAGCAAAACTCACTCCCCAGGCTCGAGAGAACATAAAGAAGACCCGAAAACTGATAAAAGCTGCTGATAGGGCTGCTTCTCATTCCTCGGGGAGTGAGTATGTGCCATCCAAGGACATCTCCTCAGACTCAAGCCCGACTCACATAACCAACCCCTTCCAGCTAACTTATACCCCTCCAGCATCACCTACTATCAAGAGGCCGGTAAATATAATTTCTGATTCATCTGACGAGTCTGAAGCCGGTAGTGGGAACTACTCCACCTCCCCCACAACTTCATTATCTGGGGAGAGTGCAGGCGGAGGTGAGGGTGGTAAGCCTCAGGTTGGGGGAATAGTCCGAACTAGGAAAGCTGAAGAATGGGAAGATAGATTTGTGAGCCAAGTGGCTTACCATAAATTTAGGGAGTGGTGGCCCGTGAGGCATTTGACACCGGAGAGAAGTTTTATCATCAGAGATTTGCTACCCCACAACCCTAATGTGCTAAGACAATTCCAAACTAGATCGGGCTGGGAGATATTTCTGGAGAAGTGTATTGAAGCTAATGAGCGCATGGTAAGGGAATTCTATTGTAATGTGGCTCACATTGTCAAGGGGTCCAAGGTGACCAAGGTCCGAGACAAAAAGGTGTTGTTTGACGGAAAGTCCCTTAATGACTATTTGGGCTTTAGAGACGAAGATGAGTCTCTCTATTTGGCCAAGTTGGAAATGGGGGAGGCAATCCGTCCATGGTTGGCTTCATACGTGGCAATCCCAGGTACCACTCCTGCGTGGTTGACTGCTGGGGTTAAAATACTGAGGGGGACCCTAAATTTTGAGGCTAGGGGTTGGGAGACTTTCGTTTGCAGTAGGTTGGACCCGACTTCTCATGATCAGACTCTCCCTCTCACCTGGGCGGTGTTGGTTGCATCGATCATGGAAGGCTACCCCATCAATGTGGGGAATGTGATGTCCCGCATTATCTCTCTTGTGGGTGCGGAAGCTAACCGAAACTATCCTTTCCCCAACACTCTCTCGATGTATTTCTGGGACTTACAGGTGGAAAAGAAGCGGTATGATGTTAAGGCAAAGCCGGTTGCTCCGTTTTCATGGAACAGTTTGAGGGGACCTGACAACCCCAAGGACAAGTCCTACAAGCCTCCTGCCACTACTTCTGCTTCTGCTCCAACTGGCCAGTCTGAAGAGCCAGTTGTGACAGAGGCCCCTACTGAGCCTACCCCTGACTTGCCTCCAGGACCTTCTACTTCCCAAGACCCTCTACTTCAGCTGGCCCAGGGATCCCATCTTCCAGGAAGCTTCCCATCACTGCCTATCAGCTGAGCCAGGCACTTTATAGCATGAACAACTGAATGTCAGCTGCGACATCCAAGTTGTCTACTCTATATTCCACTATTGAGGCTCGGTCTGCACCACAGATAGCTCAACTCCCTCAGTCTATTGAGGACACACTGAAGAAGATCCTGGAGAACCAGGAGAAGATGATGAAGACACAGGATGCCTTGTCTAAGGCAGTGGAGTCACAGGGCAAGGCTTTGAAGCAGCTTGCGGGAGCACAAGAAGATGAGGAAATCACGGGCTTCCAAGGAGTCTGTGAAGGAGCTCAGAGCAGATGTGGACAAGCTATTGGCGGACCAGATGCCTCTAGACTTGCTATTCGGGGATCTAGCCCCAGCAGCAGGACCAATAGCAGAGCCAGAGCAGGAGCAGTCTCAGAGGCTTCCCAGGAAGAAGAGGAAGATCCCTAGTGCAGTCGATGCTATTATCCAGTTGGCACACCCACAGGAGGTCTCCTCCAGTTTGCCACATGATGCACCTGACATCCAGCCAATCCCGGAACAGGCCCCAGTCCCCGCAGCTGAGCAGCAGGAGATCGGGAACCAGTCTGAGGTTCCCACGCATACAGAGGACCCGGGGACCACTGATGATCCCATGCAGACGGACCAGGCCTAGGGAGCCCCTATATCCTTTCTTGTGACTTTTTGATGCTTATTTTGATAGTTGGCATTGGGGACAATGCCAGCTTTTATTCGTGGGGGTGCGCCCTACTTTTTTGTTTATCTGGATGACTGTATATATTAGTTGACTTAGTTTATGTTTCTGTTGATTTTCTATTTTGGGCTATATATAACTTTACATTTAGCTACTTTTATCGTACTTTTTATTCTCTCTTTGGTCTGTATATAAAGTTACATTTTTGTATATATTCATCCCTCGTTGTATATTCTAATCCCCTATTGTAAATATTCATTCTATTTTCTATTTTCGTACAAATTTTTCACTTTCATTTTTAGTCTAGTAGATAGGCTCGCAGCCTTTTTATCTTGTTTTTGGCGCTTTCAATAAGCTCTTGGTTTTCTTAATGCCACGGTTCTTTCCAAGGGTGGAATATTGTGTGAACCGGGTGGCTCTTCCCAATGATGGATGGCGTGACAACCTTCTTAAGGGTTTGAGTCCGTTTTTGATTTTTCTTTTGTTTCTAGCAGTTTTTAGTTAAGGGTACTTCAAGCATAGCTTCACTTGGGCCTAACACATTTGCCTTTTATCCCATGGTCAAAGACAAGTGGTTGTGTTTAGGATGGTGAAAGTAGTGACCTTGAGACTCTTGTGTTGACGAAACAAACATCATGTGGTCTTTCGGAACTATTGTGTGCTCAATCGTATCTAAGGTTGTTGTGGGCCCTCGACTCTACGTCTTTAGCAATCCTTGAGTGTGTGTGGTGAGAAATTGAATTATGAGTCCAAGTCCCGAGCCAATAGTCTAGAACTTGCCCTGAATGTTTGTTGAGGCGAAATTTTGAGTGAAATTCGACTTGAGAAGTGATTATAGGCTCTCCTTGATCCAAATGATAAGTTGAATAATTCCATAGCCTACCAATGAGATAATCCCTCGCTAACCCCTTTTGAGCCTTAAACCTTCTTCTTTTAAGAACCAATGCTACAAGCCTACACCCAATCTAAATCCTACCCTCTCTTGGCACCCACATCTTCCCTTGAGTAATGGAAAAATCTAAGTTTGGGGGGAGAGACAAGAAAGGAAACAAAGGGGTAAAAGGTACAAAAGCAAAAGAAAAGGAAGGCAATGAAAAAGAAAGAAAAGAAAAAGACAAAAAGAAAGCCCAATGTGAAAAATAATAAAAAGAGATTCAAGAAAAACAAAAGTGAAGAAAGGTGTGGAAAAAAGTAGAAAAAAGGAAAAATATTTTGAATTGCATAAGAAAGAGTGACAATGTGTCTCTCTAACCCCTTGGAAGAGGTGAAATGACTCAAAGAGTCAAGTGAATTATGCCAAATGAATCAAAAGAGTTGCTTAAGGGAAGGTTGAACCCACTTGAATAAAAACATATCCTACCCTTACCCAAAAGCCTTTACATTGACTCCACAAAAGCCCTATATGATCTTGAGTTGGATGACGCTCGCATTAGTGGATACTTACATGAGGGTCAAGCATATGGTACTTAGAGCCGGACTTGTGACATTTCCTTGAGAGAGACGAGCGAACTCCCATTAACCTCGGTTTGTGTGCTTATACTCTAAAAGGTGAGGTTTGCTTAGGGAGAGTTGGTTTATAGACTCTCTCTCTCAAGAGAGTCAAACCCACCAAGCTAGAATCAGTGTTTGCAACCACCAATACTTAATGAAAACCTAAAATTAACCCAAATAGCAAACACCCAATATTAATCTAGCCTTAGATTGCAGCACCCATTAATTACCCCACTAGGGTTGAGCCACAACCCTAGCTAGTGAGTTTAGCTACTCATGCTAGATGCAAAAATTAAGAAATAGATGAAGAAGCAAACATAATAATTGATTACTAAGGAAGAAATACAAAATTAGAAGTTAAAAATGCCAAAAGTGGCTAAACCCAATGTTCTCACGAGCTCAGCAGCCTTCCGTATATAAAACTTGACCTAAAAATGGAAAAAGGATCTATTTATAGTGGCTGAAAAACTTGGACAAAAATACCCCTGCGTGGTCAGCGCGGACCATATGCTTGACCCTCATGTAAGTATCCACTAATGCGAGCGTCATCCGACTCAAGATCATATAGGGCTTTTGTGGAAGTCAATGTAAAGCTTTTGGGTAAGGGTAGGATATGTTTTTTATTCAAGTGGGTTCAACCTTCCCTTAAGCAACTCTTTTGATTCATTTGGCATAATTCACTTGACTCTTTGAGTCATTTCACCTCTCCAAGGGTTAGAGAGACACATTGTCACTCTTTCTTATGCAATTCAAAATATTTTTCCTTTTTTCTACTTTTTCCACACCTTTCTTCACTTTTGTTTTTCTTGAATCTCTTTTATTATTTTTCACATTGGGCTTTCTTTTGTCTTTTTCTTTTCTTTCTTTTTCATTCCTTTCCTTTTCTTTTTGCTTTTGTACCTTTTCCCCTTTGTTTCCTTTCTTGTCTCTCCCCCCAAACTTAGATTTTTCCATTACTCAAGGGAAGATGTGGGTGCCAAGAGGAGGGTAGGATTTAGATTGGGTGTAGGCTTGTAGCATTGGTTCTTAAAAGAAGAAGGTTTAAGGCTCAAAAGGGTTAGCGAGGATTATCTCATTGGTAGGCTATGGAATTATTCAACTTATCATTTGGATCAAGGAGAGGAGTTATTTATGAATAAAA
>NC_031989.1:66019118-66032632 GCF_001879085.1 Nicotiana attenuata
CCAAAAATTGACCCCAACAAGGAATTGAGATGGACCCATGAGAAATGGTAGTCCCAATTAACGGGTTAAACCTCGAGAGAGTAATTACCCTACTTAAACCCTAGTTGCTTGGTCAACTTGGCCTACCCAATTGGTCATGAGAGAGTCAATTGGGCAAAATCACTCTCTCTACCGAGAGGTGTGAGAGTGGGTACAATTGAGCAAAGGTTATAGCATAAGCCCCAAATATGTCAATTTACCCTTAGATTGCAGCACCCATTAATTACCCACACTAGGGTTGAGCCACAATCCTAGCTAGTGAGTTTAGCTACTCATGCTAGATGCAAAAATTAAAGAAATAGATGAAGAAGCAAACATAATAATTGATTACTAAGGAAGAAATACAAAATTAGAAGTTAAAAATGCAAAAAGTGGCTAAACACAATGTTCTCGCGAGCTCAGCAGCGTTCCGTATATAAAACTTGACCTAAAAATGGAAAAAGGATCTATTTATAGTGGCTGAAAAACTTGGACAAAAATACCCCTGCGGGGTCAGCGCGGACCGCGCAAAAAGGTAGCGCGGTCGCGTCAGCTCTTTGGACTCCTAATTCTCGTCTTTGAAGTTGGGGACTGCGGACCGCGCAGAAATGTAGCGCGGCCGCGTGGCTTGACTTGGCCAAATCACCAGCTCTCTGATTCTCATCCACGCGGACCGCACTGATATGTAGCGCGGCCGCGTGGGCTTTTAGCTTGCACTTGTGGGTCTCTGAACCTTACTGGCGCGGACCGCGCAGCAATGGAGCGCGGTCGCGTCGCTTGCAACAACAATCACCCATTCTCTGAATCTCATAGCGCGGCCGCGTGGCATATCAGTGCGGTCCGCGCTAGGTCTTCCTGTTCCTCAACTTCACTTGGCCTTTGACACTTGAGCAGGTTTCACTCCGTTCTGAGCCGATCTTTGACATTTGTCACCTTGTCGCTCAAACCTGCAATCAAGCATAACTTGTAAGCTTTTTAGGACTATTTTGTAGCAATTTTAAAAAAGTAATAGCAAGTAGGGGTATAAATCATGGTAAAATCCTAACTTATCAACTCCCCCAAACTTAAACATTTGCTTGTCCTCAAGCAAACAAAATAAGACCCACCCTTAAAAGGGGAATCCTAGAATTTCAAGCCATCCTAAAGTAACCTCAACAAGCATCAATTGGGACTAATAATTTCCCTCAATACGAATGCATCATTCACACATTTTAAGCTTTGAAAACAATGGGTCAAGTGTGACACAAGAGCATCAAAGGTTGATATATTTCATCAAAGAGCTTTTCTCAAATACCTTGGTCATTGTGGAACCCAAACTCACACATCCTCAACTCTCCCTAAGCGAACCTCACCTTTTTAGAGTATTGACACAAAAACCGAGGTTGATGGACTTTCACTCATCTCTCTCTCAAGAAGAATGTCACAAGTCCGGTTCTAGGTACCATATGCTTGCCCCTTATGTAAGTATCCACTAATGTAGGTTTCCTTCAACTCAAGATCATATAGGGCTTTTGTGGAGTCATTGTGAAGGCTTTTGGGTAAGGATAGGACATGTTTTAGTTCAAACGGGTTCAATCTTCCCTTAAGCACTTCCTTTGATTCATTTTGGCACACTTTCTTGACTCATTTGAGCATTTCACTTCTTTTCAAGGGGTTAGAGGGACACATTGTCACTCTTTCTTATGCAATTCAAAACATTTCTCCTTTTCTACTTTTTCCACACCTTTTTCTTTTCACTTTTGTTTCCTATGATTCCCTTTTTATTCTTGTTCATTTTGAACTTTCTTTTTGTATTTTTTTTTCTTGCTTTTTCATTGTCTTCCCTTTTTCTTTTGCTCTTGTACCTTTCTACCACTTTATTTCCTTTCTTGTCTCCCCCCCCCCCCCCCAAAACTTAGACAGTTGCCATTACTCAAGGGATGCCAAGAGAGGGTAATCATTTGGAACGGGTATAGGCTTGTAGCATTGGTTCTTGAAAGAAAAGGTTTAAGGCTCAAAAGGGTTAACTAGGGATCATCTTTTTGGTAGGCTGTGGATTTGTTCAGCTTAACATTTGGATCAAGGAGAGCCTATAATCACTTATCAAGTCAAATTTCACCTAGGATTTCGCCTCAATAAACATTCAGGGCAAGTTCTAGACCATTGGCTCGGGACTTGGACTCACAATTCAATTTCTCACCACAGATGCTAGGGGATTGCAAAAGACATCGAGTCGAGGGCCCTCAACGACCTTAGTTACGATTCAAGCACACAATGGTCCGAAAAGATCACATGATGATTGTTTGGTCAACACAAGAGTCTCAAGGCCACGACTTTCACCATCCTAAACACAACATTATGTCTTTGACCATGGGATCGAAGGCAAATGTGTTAGGCCCAAGTGAAGCTTTTCCTGAGGTACCCTTAACTACGAAATATCAAAAGACAAAAGAAAAATCAAAGAAACAGACTCAAGCCCTTAAGAAGGTAGTCACTCCATCTATCATCGGGAAGAGCCACCCGGTTCACACTATACTCTACCCTTGGAAAGAACCGTGGCATTAAGAAAACCAAGGGCTTATTGAAAACGCCAAAAACAAAACAAAAGGCTACGAGCCTATCGAATGAATATGTACAATAGGGGAGTAGAATATACAATGAGGGATGAATATATACCAAAAGTACTTTATATACATACCAAAAGAGAATAAAAAGTACGAGAAAAGTAGCTAAAATGTGAAGTTATATACAGGCCAACTAGAAAATCAAAGCAACAAAACATAAAATAAGAATCCAATATGTACAGTCATCCAGATAATCCAAAAAGTAGGGCGCACCCCCACGAATAAGAGCTGGCATTGTCCCCAATGCCAACAACACAAATAAGCACAAAATAAGATAAAAGGATATAGAAGGGCTCCCTAAGCCTGATCCGTCTGCATGGGCTCCTCAGTGGTCCCCTGGTCCTCTGTATGGGCGGGAACCTCAGACTGGTTCCCGGCTTGCTGCTGCTCTGCTGCTGGGACAGGGGCCGGGTCATGGACCGGCTGAATATCAGGTGCAACACTCTCCTGAACCTGTGCTATCTCGATCACTACACCCTCTGTGCTAGGAAGCTTCCTCTTCTTCCTTGGATGCCTAGGCTCCTCCTCCTGCTGTGGCTGAGATGCTGCTGGATCTAGGGCTGGATCCCCAAATAGCAAGTCTAAAGGCATCTGGTCTGCCAATAGCTTGTCCACGTCCGCTCTAAGCTTCTTTACCGACTCCCTAGACGCCCTAGACTTTCTCATATTTTTGTGCTCCTTGGCAAGCTCCTTTAGAGCTTTGCCATGTGAATCTACCGCCTTAGTCAAGGTGGCCTGAGTCTCCAAAATCTTCTCCTGGTTGGCCAGGAGCTTCTGCAATGTAGCCTCAATAGATGGAGGAATCTGAACAGAGACCGGTGCTGACCGGGCCTCGACTGAAGTAGCCAAGGTGGACAACTTGGATGTCGCAGCTAACATCTAGTTGTTCAAACTGGCTAATGACTGACTCAACTGGTGGGTGTGAACGGATGAGTCTTTGATGATGGGACTGCTGGGCCAGCTGAAGTACTTGGGCTAGCAACAGAAGAAGGACCTGGGGGCAATGTCTCACTGGTAGTAGTAACAGGAATGGTGGAAGGCCCTGTGGAAGGCTCTACCACAACTGGCTCCTCAGACTGGCCAGTTGGGCAGAGGTGGGTGGCTGGTACTTCTTTGACTTTGGGTTATACGAACCCAACATGTTGTACCACGAGTAGGGAGCCACCGGTTTGGTCATGACATCAAATCATTTCTTCTTGACCCGCAGATCCCTAAAGTACATAGACAGGGTGTTGGGGAAAGGGTAGTTTGTGGTCGTCTCCTGTCCTACAGCAGAAATCACCCTCGAGATCACATTACCCACATTAATCGGAAACCTGGCCATGATAGATGCCACAAGAATAGCCCGGGTAAGTGGAACGGTATGATCGTGAGTAGATGGGTCAAGCCGGCTGCAAACAAATGTCAACCACCCTCTAGCCTCGAAGTTGAAGGTGTTCTTGATAATCTTCTTTCCGGCTTTCAACCATTTTGGGACAGTGCCTGGGACTGCCAAGAACTCAGCTAACCAGGGTCGCACTTCCTCACCCATTGCCAACTTAGCCAAATACAGCAACTCATCCTCCTCCTGGAACCCCAAGTACTCATTTAAGGACTTTCCATCAAACAACACCATTTTATCCCGCACCTTGGTCACTTTCGTATCTTTGACTATGTGAGCCATATTGCAGTAGAATTCTCGGACCATGTGCTCATTATCATCAATGCATCTTTCCTTGAAAAATTCCCAGCCATGTCTGGTTCGGAACTCCCTTTGCACGTTCGGGTTGTGGGGCAAAAGGTCCTTGTCAATGAAACTTCTTTGTGGAATCAATTTCCTCACTGGCCACCATTCCCTGAACTTGTGAAATGCCACCTCACTAACGAAACGATCTTCCCAAGCTTTAGGATTTCTAGTTCTATCAACTCCTCCAACCTAAGGCTCACCTCTCTCACCATGGCCTGCACTCTCCCCGGATAATGAAGCTATGGGGGAGGTGGAGTATTGCTCACCACTACCTGGTGCGGACTCATCAGACGAATCCGAGACTACATTCACTGGTTTTTTGATTGAGGGTGATGGTGGAGGAGTATCAACTAGGCGGAGGGGGTCGGTTATGTGAGTTGGGACAGAATCTGAGGATATGCTTTTGGATGGCAAATATTCACTCCCATAAGAATGAGAGGCAGCCCTATCAACAGCTCGTATCAGTTTTCGGGTCTTTTTAATGTTTGCCCGAGCTTGGGGAGTGAGTTTAGCTATTCTCTTGCCCTTACCCCCTCGGGAGGCACCACCTCTCCCGGGTTGTTCTACTTGTTTACCGCCTCTTTGTTTAACCATGATCTGCAAAAACACGCATCTAACATTGTTGGTTTAAGCACATGCAGTGGAATAGATGAATAACACAAGAGGAAGACACAGTTGATTGCATAACACAGAAGCAGGACACAGCAGTACACAGGAGCGCGGACCGCGCAAAACAGTCACGCGGTCGCGTTGGGCATATGCCTCCAATAACACCTCTCTGAGTCTCCCAACGCGGACCGCGCAAAAATGTCACGCGGCCGCGTTGGGCCAGCGCGGACCGCGCAAAAGTGTGACGCGGCCGCGCTGGTGACAAGTTAAGCACACATTAGAGCCAACGCGGACCGTGCAGAAATGGCACGCGGCCGCGTTGGGCCATGTTCATGAACTGAGTTAGGGTTTGACAATTTTGTCCATTTTTGTTCAAGTTTTTGGGTCCTAGTTGTCCCCACTCAATTATCCATATAGAAAGTCATGCTCAACAGTCAAAACTAACAAGAAAACTACCCTAATCATTAACCTAAGAAAAATGGGAAGAAAGAAGAAGTTACACTACTGGGAAACAATTAATTAATTAATGATACTTGTAAGAAATGTTACCAGGACTATGAAGAATCAAGCACTTGATGCAAACACAAGATTGGTCTCAGAGATGAACAGTAGTAATAGGGCTTAGGATGTCAAAGTGCGAAAAGGGTCAAGTGAGGCCTTGGGTCTCTATTTATAGAAGACTGTGGGGCCCCGTACCTACCTACCAAAGCCGTCGCGCAAAAGTGGCCGCGGACCGCGCTGGGTTTGTGTCAAGCAGCATTGAACCAAGCTTCCCACGCGGACCGCACAAAAATGTCACGCGGCCGCGTTGGAAACTTCAGAGAGTCATGAAATGTTGGTCCTGTCAGCGCAGACCGCACAATAATTCACTGCGGCCGCGCTGATAACTTCAGAGACTTATCCACCTTTGCACATGCCAGCGCGGACCACGTTGATATCTGACGCGGCCGTGTGGCAAGCTTCAGAGACCTGGTATTTTGTACTTTTGTTTTGCACTGCTTCAACATTATCCCTGCAATATCTCACAAACAATTAGCGCAAGAATCCTAGTCTACATAGAAAATCAAAGAAAACGAAAAAGACATGGGTTGCCTCCCAAGAAGCGCCTGATTTAACGTCGCGGCACGACGCCTGTTACCATCATATCACTTCAAATGAATAAGTGCCACCACGTGGCTATCATCAATCTTTCCCAAATAGTGCTTGACACGATGTCCATTGACCCAGAATATTTCACCATTCTTGTTCTTGAGATCAAGAGCACCAAAAGGAGTCAGACATACCACTTCAAAAGGGCCACTCCACCTAGACTTGAGCTTCCCGGGAAATAACCTCAACCGGGAGTTGAAAAGAAGAACCATATCACCAACCTTGAATTCCTTTCCCCGAGTATATTTGTCGTGAAGGTACTTCATCTTGTCTTTATACAAGGACGAGCTGTAGTAGGCATGAAATCTAAACTCATCAAGCTCATTTAATTGCTCAGCCCGGAGAGAGGTGAGCCTCAGGTTGGAGGAGTTGATAGAACTAGAAATCCTAAAGCTTGGGAAGATCGTTTCGTTAGTGAGGTGGCATTTCACAAGTTCAGGGAATGGTGGCCAGTGAGGAAATTGATTCCACAAAGAAGTTTCATTGACAAGGACCTTTTGCCCCACAACCCGAACGTGCAAAGGGAGTTCCGAACTAGACATGGCTGGGAATTTTTCAAGGAAAGATGCATTAATCCTAATGAGCACATGGTCCGAGAATTCTACTGCAATGTGGCTCACATAGTCAAAGATACGAAAGTGACCAAGGTGCGGGATAAAATGGTGTTGTTTGATAGAAAGTCCTTAAATGAGTACTTGGGGTTCCAGGAGGAGGATAAGTCGCTGTATTTGGCTAAGTTGGCAATGGGTGAGGAAGTGCGACCCTGGTTGGCTGAGTTCTTGGCAGTCCCAGGCACTGTCCCAAAATGGTTGAAAGCCGGAGAGAAGATTCTCAGGAACACCTTCAACTTCGAGGCTAGAGGGTGGTTGACATTTGTTTGCAGCCAGCTTGACCCATCTACTCACGATCATACCGTTCCACTTACCCGGGTTGTTCTTGTGGCATCTATCATGGCCAAGTTTCCGATTAATGTGGGTAATGTGATCTCGAGGGTGATTTCTGCTGTAGGACAGGAGACGACCACAAACTACCCTTTCCCCAACACCCTGTCTATGTACTTTAGGGATCTGCAGGTCAAGAAGAAACGATTTGATGTCATGACCAAACCAATGGCTCCCTACTCGTGGTACAGCATGTTGGGTTCGGATAACCCAAAGTCAAAGAAGTACCAGCCACCCACCTCTGCCCCAACTGGCCAGTCTGAGGAGCCAGTTGCGGTAGAGCCTTCCACAGGGCCTTCCACCATTCCTGTTACTACTAACAGTGAGACCTTGCCCCCAGGTCCTTCTTCTATTACTGGCTTAAGTACTTCAGCTGGACCAGCAGTCCCATCATCAAAGACTCATCCGTTCACAGCCTACCAGTTGAGTCAGTCATTAGCCAGTTTGAACAACTGGATGTCAGCTGCGACATCCAAGTTGTCCACCTTGGCTACTTCAGTTGAGGCCCAGTCAGCACCGGTCTCTGTTCAGATTCCTCCATCTATTGAGGCTACATTGCAGAAGCTCCTGGCCAACCAGGAGAAGATTTTGGAGACTCAGGCCACCTTGACTAAGGTGGTAGATTCACATGGCAAAGCTCTGAAGGAGCTTGCCAAGGAGCACAAAAAGATGAGAAAGTCTAGGGCGTCTAGGGAGTCGGTGAAGAAGCTTAGAGCGGACGTGGACAAGCTATTGGCAGACCAGATGCCTTTAGACTTGCTATTTGGGGATCCAGCCCTAGATCCAGCAGCATCTCAGCCACAGCAGGAGGAGGAGCCTAGGCATCCAAGGAAGAAGAGGAAGCTTCCTAGCACAGAGGGTGTAGTGATCGAGATAGCATAGGTTCAGGAGGGTCCCTCCAGTGTTACACCTGATATTCAGCCGGTCCATGACCCGGCCCCTGTCCCAGCAGCAGAGCAGCAGCAAGCCAGGAACCAGTCTGAGGTTCCCGCCCATACAGAGGACCAGGGGACCACTGAGGAGCCCATGTAGGCGGATCAGGCCTAGGGAGCCCTTCTATATCCTTTGATCTTATTTTGTGCTTATTTGTGTAGTTGGCATTGGGGACAATGCCAGCTCTTATTCGTGGGGGTGCGCCCTACTTTTTGGATTATCTGGATGATTGTACATATTGGATTCTTATTTTATGTTTTGTTGCTTTGATTTTCTAGTTGGTCTGTATATAACTTCACATTTTAGCTACTTTTCTCGTACTTTTTATTCTCTTTTGGTCTGTATATAAAGTACTTTTGGTATATATTCATCCCTCATTGTATATTCTACTCCCCTATTGTACATATTCATTCGATTTTTTTATTTTCGCAAAATTTTTCGTTTTTATCTTAGTAGATAACGGCTCGTAGCCTTTTGTTTTGTTTTTGGCGTTTTCAATAAGCCCTTGGTTTTCTTAATGCCACGGTTCTTTCCAAGGGTAGAGTATAGTGTGAACCGGGTGGCTCTTCCCGATGATAGATGGAGTGACTACCTTCTTAAGGGTTTGAGTCTGTTTCTTTGATTTTTCTTTTGTCTTTTGATATTTCGTAGTTAAGGGTACCTCAGGAAAAGCTTCACTTGGGCCTAACACATTTGCCTTTGATTCCATGGTCAAAGACATAATGTTGTGTTTAGGGTATGGTGAAAGTCGTGGCCTTGAGACTCTTGTGTTGACCAAACAATCATCATGTGGTCTTTCTGGACCATTGTGCGCTTGAATCGTAACTAAGGTCGTTGTGGGCCCTCGACTCGATATCTTTAGCAATCCCCTAGCATGTGTGGTGAGGAATGAAAATTTTGAGTCCAAGTCCCAAGCCAATGGTCTAGAACTTGCCCCGAGTGTTTGTTGAGGCGAAATCATAGGTGAAGGTTGACTTGAGAAGTGACTATAGGCTCTCCTTGATCCAATTGTAAAATGAACAATTCCATGGCCTACCAACAAAATGATCCCTAGTTAACCCTTTTGAGCCTTAAACCTCTTCTTTCATGAACCNATTTGACTTAGAGATAGTGGATCGGAAGGGAAGTGAGAACCAAGTTGCGGACCATTTGTCCTGGCTAGAGGAAGAAGGGAGGCCATGTGACGGTCTCGTGATAAATGATGCATTCCCGATGCTAGTTCTTTGGTGAAGAGTGAGATGCGTGGTTTGGGGCCGTCGGAATTTCATTGTGATGAGCTGCCTCTCAGCTCTCTTCTCGAGGTGGAAACTCAAACGGGAGAGTTTGGATTTTTATTGGGATGATCCGTACTTGTTCAAAATTTGCACGGATGGAGTAATAAGAAGATGTGTCCCGGAAGGTGAACAGTTGAGCATATTGGAGGCTTGTCACTCCTCTCCCTATGATGGCCATCACGGAGGGGTGAGGACGGCTTCAAAGGTTTTGAGTTGCGGTTTCTATTGGCCAACGTTGTTTAAAGATGCTAGTGATTTGGTGAAGAGATGTGATGCGTGCCAAAGGGCCGGCGGAATTTCAAAAAGGGATGAGATGCCTCTCAACACGATTCTCGAGGTGGATATTTTTGATGTTTGGGGCATCGATTTCATGGGTCTGTTCGTGAGCTCTTGTGGTAACACTTATATTCTCGTGGCGGTGGATTATGTCTCAAAGTGGGTGGAAGCCGTGGCTTTACCCAACAATGAAGCCCGAAGTGTAGTAGCATTCTTGAAAAAGAGTATCTTCACAAGGTTTGGTACCCCTCGTGCTATCATTAGTGATGGGGGGTCTCACTTTTGCAACAAGGCTTTTGATTCATTGCTTGCTAAGTATGGTGTAACTCACAAAGTGACCACTCCCTATCATCCTCAAGCCAATGGTCAAGTGGAAGTGTCCAACCGAGAAATAAAGATTATCTTGTCCAAGACGGTAAATGCTAATAGGACCGATTGGTCGAAGAAATTGGATGATGCTCTTTGGGCTTATCGGACTGCTTACAAGACCCCAATTGGTATGTCTCCGTATCGGTTGGTGTTTGGTAAAGCTTGTCATCTCCCGGTGGAATTGGAACACAAGGCTATGTGGGCTTTGAGAAAGTTGAACTTGGAATGGGATGTTGCTGCAAATCTCCGGGTTGAGCAATTAAATTAGCTTGATGAGTTTAGATTTCATGCCTACTCCAGCTCGTCTATGTATAAGGACAAGATGAAGTACCTTCATGACAAATATGCTCGGGGAAAGGAATTCAAGGTTGGTGATATGGTTCTTCTTTTCATCAACTCCCGGTTGAGGTTATTTCCCGGGAAGCTCAAGTCTAAGTGGAGTGGCCCTTTTGAAGTAGTATGTGTGACTCCTTTTGGTGCTCTTGATCTCAAGAACAGGAATGGTGAAATATTCCGGGTCAATGGACATCGTGTCAAGCACTATTTGGGAAAGGTTGATGATAGCCACGTGGTGGCACTTATTCATTTAAAGTGATATGATGGTAACAGGCGTCGTGCCGCGACGTTAAATCAGGCGCTTCTTGCGAGGCAACCCATGTTTTTTCGTTTTCTTTGATTTTCTTTGTAGACTAGGATTCTTGTGCTAATTGTTTGTGAGATGTTGCAGGGATAATGTTGAAGCAGTGCAAAACAAAAGTACAAAATAACAGGTCTCTGAAGTTTGCCACGCGGCCGTGTCACATATCAACGCGGTCCGCACTAGCATGTGCAAAGGTGGATAAGCCTCTGAAGTTATCAGCGCGGCCGCGGTGCATTATTGCGCGGTCCGCGCTGACAGGACCAACATTTCATGACACTCTGAAGTTTCCAACGCGGCCGCGTGACATTTTTGTGTGGTCCGCGTGGGAAGCTTGGTTCAATGCTGCTTGACACAAACCCAGCGCGGTCCGCGGCCGCGCTGGTAGGTAGGTATGGGGCCCCACGGTCTTCTATAAATAGAGACCCAAGGCCTCACTTTACCCTTTTCGCACTTTGACATCTTGAGCCCTATTACTACTTTTCATCTCTGAGACTAATCTTGTGTGTTTGCATCAAGTGCTTGATTCTTCGTAGTCCTGGTAACATTTCTTACAAGTATCATTAATTAATTAATTGTTTCCCAGTAGTGTAACTTCTTCTTTCTTCCCATTTTTCTTAGGTTAATGATTAGGGTAGTTTTCTTGTTAGTTTTGACTGTTGAGCATGACTTTCTATATGGATAATTGAGTAGGGACAACTAGGACCCAAAAACTTGAACAAAAATGGACAAAATTGTCAAACCCTAACTCAGTTCATGAACATGGCCCAACGCGGCCGTGTGCCCTTTCTGCGCGGTTCGCGTTGGTTCTTCTGTGTGCTTAACTTGTCACCAGCGCGGTCGCGTCGCACTTTTGCGCGGTCCGCGTTGGCCCAACGCAGCCGCATGACATTTTTGCGCGGTCCGCGTTGGGAGATTCAGAGAGGTGTTATTGGAGGCATATGCCCAGCGCGGCCGCGCTCCAGTCTTACGCGGTCCGCGTTGCCCCCAACGCGACCGCGTGACTGTTTTGCGCGGTCCGCGCTCCTGTGTCCTGCTTCTGTGTTATGCAATCAACTGTGTCTTCCTCTTGTGTTAGTCATCTATTCCACTGCATGTGCTTAAACTAACAATGTTAGATGCGTGTTTTTGCAGATCATGGTTAAAGAAAGAGGCGGTAAACAAGTACAACAACCCGGGAGAGGTGGTGCCTCCCGAGGGGGTAAGGGCAAGAGAATAGCTAAACTCACTCCCCAAGCTCGGGCAAACATTAAAAAGACCCGTAAACTGATACGACCTGCTGATAGGGCTGCCTCTCATTCTTTTGGGAGTGAATATTTGCCATCCAAAATCATATCCTCAGATTCTGTCCCAACTCACATAACCGACCCCTTCCGCCTAGTTGATACTCCTCCACCATCACCCTCAATCAAAAACCAGTGAATGTAGTCTCGGATTCGTCTGATGAGTCCGCAGCAGGTAGTGGTGAGCAATACTCCACCTCCCCTACAGCTTCATTATTCGAGGAGAGTGCAGGCCATGGTGAGGGAGGTGAGCCACAGGTTGGAGGAGTTGATAGAACTAGAAATCTTAAAGCTTGGGAAGATCGTTTCGTTAGTGAGGTGGCATTTCACAAGTTCAGGGAATGGTGACCAGTGAGGAAATTGATTCCAGAAAGAAGTTTCATTGACAAGGACCTTTTGCCCCACAACCCGAACGTGCAAAGGAGTTCCGAACCAGACATGGCTGGGAATTTTTCAAGGAAAGATGCATTGATGCTAATAAGCACATCGTCCGAGAATTCTACTGCAATGTGGCTCACATAGTCAAAGATACGAAAGTGACCAAGGTGCGGGATAAAATGGTGATGTTTGATGGAAAGTCCTTAAATGAGTACTTGGGGTTCCAGGAGGAGGATGAGTCGCCGTATTTGGCTAAATTGGCAATGGGTGAGGAAGTGCGACCCTGGTTGGCTGAGTTCTTGGCAGTCCCAGGCACTATCCCAAAATGGTTGAAAGCCGGAGAGAAGATTCTCAGGAACACCTTCAACTTCGAGGCTAGAGGGTGGTTGACATTTGTTTGCAGCCGGCTTGACCCATATACTCACGATCATACCGTTCCACTTACCCGGGCTGTTCTTGTGGCATCTATCATGGCCAGGTTTTCGATTAATGTGGGTAATGTGATCTCGAGGGTGATTTCTACTGTAGGACAGGAGACGACCACAAACTACCCTTTCCCCAACACCCTGTCTATGTGCTTTAGGGATCTGCAGGTCAAGAAGAAACGATTTGATGTCATGACCAAACCGGTGGCTCCCTACTCGTGCTACAGCATGTTGGGTTCGGATAACCCAAAGTCAAAGAAGTACCACCCACCCACCTCTGCCCCAACTGGCCAGTCTGAGGAGCCAATTGCGGTAGAGCCTTCCACGGGGCCTTCTACCATTCTTGTTACTACTACCAGTGAGACCTTGCCCCCAGGTCCTTCTTCTATTGCTGGCCCAAGTACTTCAGCTGGCCCAGCAGTCTCATCATCAAAGACTCATCCGTTCACAGCCCACCAGTTGAGTCAGTCATTAGCCAGTTTGAACAACTGGATGTCAGCTGCGACATCTAAGTTGTCCACCTTGGCTACTTCAGTTGAGGCCCAATCAGCACCGGTCTCTGTTCAGATTCCTCCATCTATTGAGGCTACATTGCAGAAGCTCCTGGCCAACCAGGAGAAGATTTTGGAGACTCAGGCCACCTTGACTAAGGCGGTAGATTCACATGGCAAAGCTCTGAAGGAGCTTGCCAAGGAGCACAAAAAGATGAGAAAGTCTAGGGCGTCTAGGGAGTCGGTGAAGAAGCTTAGAGCGGACGTGGACAAGCTATTGGCATACCAAATGCCTTTAGACTTGCTATTTGGGGATCCAGCCCTAGATCCAGCAGCATCTCAGCCACAGCAGGAGGAGGAGCCTAGGCATCCAAAGAAGAAGAGGAAGCTTCCTAGCACAGA
>NC_031989.1:66037411-66038120 GCF_001879085.1 Nicotiana attenuata
CCGGCATCTAACCACTTGATCACCTACTTTTTTACAACTTCTTGCATTGCCTCGTTCAGCCTCCTTTGATGTTCCAAGGAGGGTTTTGCATCATCTTCCAGAATAATCTTATGCATACAGAATGCGGGGCTTATTCCCCGAATATCAGCTAAAGTCCATTCAATTGCCTTTTTCCGCTTTATGAGAACCGCCAATGTGGCATCTACCTGCATGTTAGTAAGACAAGAGGAAAGAATAACTGGTAAAGTTGAATAAGGGCCTAAGAATTCATACCTAAGGTGTGGAGGCAATGGCTTCAACTCCAACATCGGAGGTTCCTCAATTGAAGGTTTTGTTGGAGGGGTCTTTCTATTTTCAAGATCCAAAGAGAGTTTCCTAGGCTCATAAGAATAAGAGCCCATTCCATGTAAAGCATTCACGCGCTCCACTCGGCCCTCATCATCATTGACATCAAGATTCAACAATACGGCCTCCAAAGGGTCCTCCACATTGATCATTGCACTAGTATCATCAATTATCACAGCCGTGACAAGATCCACAAATGAGCACACTTCTGTACAATTGGGCTACTTCATTGACTTGCACACGTGAAAAATGACCTTTTCATCACCCACCCCTGAAGTGAGTTCCCCTGCTTCCATATCAACTAGAGCCTTCACCGTAGCAAGGAAAGGTCTCCCCAATACTGATCGGGACTTCATAGTCTGCC
>NC_031989.1:66040690-66116559 GCF_001879085.1 Nicotiana attenuata
GTTGTTCAAATGGTTAAAAGGCACTAGGGTAGTGACTTTCGCCTAGGTGGTCAATTGACGGATTCTTGAATCTAAAGCTAGATTGACACATTTGGGGAGTATGATATACCCATTGCTCGATTCTACCCACTCTATACCTCTCGGTAGTTCGAGTGATTTTGCCCGAATTGACTTTCTCAAGACCAATTGGGTATACGAATTTACACAAGCAATTGAGGATCAAGTCGGGTATCACGATCTCTCGGTTTAACCCTTTAATTGGGGCTATCAATTCTCTTGAGTACGCCCCAATTCCTTGTTGGACTAATTCTAGAGACTTAGTCTCTCTTTCTCAAGAAGAGCAAAAGTCAACTAAACACAAACTAGTGTTTGCAACCACTAATTTTGCAATTAAACATGGAATTAGCCCAAATATCAAACACCCATAGTCAATCAAGCTCTAAAATACAAGACCCATCAATTACCCATACTAGGGTTGAGCCACAACCCTAGCTGATGGGTCTAGCTACTCATAATTAGAGAAAGAAACAAAGAAATAGATGAAGAAAAACTCATATTAATTAATTGCTAAGATAAACTAGAAGATTCAATGTTGAAATGAAGATAAAATTGCCCAAAATAGCTAAAGAAACGGAAGTCACGAGCGCAACTACCAGCTAAATCTATCTGCTTGACCTAAAAATGGAAAACAAGCTATTTATACTAAGCTGACAATTCTGGAAAAAAATACCCCTGCGGGGTTAGTGCGGACCGCACAAAATGGTGTGCGGCTGCACTAGGGCTCTGAACTTGAAGATCTAACTCTCTGAACTCGGGCACTGCGGACCGTAGAGAATGGACTGCGGCCGCGGAGGCTTCTAGTGCGGTCCGCATAAAATGGAGCACGGACCGCATTGGCTTGACACTTGGAATTTGCAGCTCTTTGATTCTTTTCACTGCGGACCGCACGAAATCGAGTGCGGCCGCATTGATCTCAGTGCAGACCGCACAAAATCTTAGTGCGGCCGCATTGCTTTTGTACCTGAATGTCATGCTCTCTGAACCTCCGCACAGAATGTAGTGCGGCCGCACTAGCCTTGTTTTGCCTGAGCTTTGTCTTGTCTTGGTACTTGTGCAAGTTTCACTCCTTTTTGAGCCGATCTTTGACATCTTGTCACTTTGTTGATCAAACCTGCAATCAAGCACAACTTGTGAGCCTTTGGGACTATTTTGTACACATTTCTAATCAAAACATAAGCGAGAAGGAGTATAAAATGTATCAAAATCCCTAGTTATCAGTAGATGCTCGTGACTTGTGACACCCCGATGTCGGGCTTATATTTCTTTCCGCACTTGTTATTTAGACTCATGTTATGGGATATTATTTAATTAATAGCGTAAATGTCCTTATTTTGAAATATTGATTTGATTTGGGATTGTGTCGGCTAGCCTAGTTTCATGATAGGCGCCATCAGGACTAGGTCGGTTTTGGGGTTGTGACAAGTTGGTATCAGAGCCTAGGTTACATAGGTCTCACGAGTCATGAGCTGGTTTAGTAGAGTCTTGCGGATCAGTACAGAGACGTCTGTACTTATCTTCGAGAGGCTGCAGAACCTTTAGGAAAAACTTTACATTCTTGAATTCTTGTCGTGCGAATCTGTTGATTCTGGTAACTAAACTTCTATTATTCTATTCTCTCACAGATGGTGTGGACACGAGCTATCGGTAAGGACGGACGACCACCAATACCACCAGTTGGGGCCACTAGAGGCCGAGGTCGCGGTCGAGGCCGTGGTAGGGGCAGAGGTGTAGCCCGTACAGCAGCTAGTGCAGCACCTGCAGATCCACCAACCGCCCCAGTTCATGATCAGGTCCCAGTTATGGATGCTCCAGCAGGACCAGCTCAAGCACCGGCTGTGCCTATTGTTATTCTAGGCCTTCAGGAGGCCCTAGCCCAGATTCTATCAGTGTGCACTGGCCTAGCTTAGGCAGTCTCAGTTACTACGGCCGCAACTACTTCTCAGGCCGGGGGAGGCACTCAGACTCCCGCCGCTCGCACACCTGAGCAGGTTGTACAGGGACTTCAGACACCGGGGGCACCTCCAGCCCAGCCGTTTACAGCTGCTCAGGAGTATGTAGCTCATGTTATGCCAGAGGACGAGCAGTGCAGATTGGAGAGGTTTCGGAGACTCCAGCCTCCGTCATTTAGTGGTGCTGGGGGTGAGGATGCACAGGGTTTCTTGGATAAGTGTCAGAGGATGCTTCGGACCGCAGGTATTCTGGAGACCAGTGGGGTATAATTCACTACTTTCTAGTTCTCTGGGGCTGCACTTAGTTGGTGGGAGGCTTACGAGAGGCGTGGGCCGGTTGGCACAGCGCCCTTTCTTGGCAGCAGTTCTCCGTTCTCTTTCTGGAGAAGTTTGTACCTGAGTCTCGCCGAGAGGAGTTGCGTAGGCAGTTCGAGCAGCTTCGTCAGGGTGATAGGTCTATTACATAGTATGAGATGCGGTTCTCCGAGTTGGCTCGTCATGCGGTCTGGTTGGTTCCCACAGACCGAGAGAGGATTAGGAGGTTTATAGATGGCCTCAGTTTTCCGCTTCGGTTGCTTATGACCAGAGAGAGGGTATCTGGTGCTACTTTAGATGAGTTTGTTAACATAGCTCGACAGATTGAGATGGTTCGTAGTTAGGAGAGGGTTGGGAGGGAGGCCAAGAGGCCTCGTGGTCAGGGTGGATTTAGTGGTGCTCCTCATGGGGGCCAGTTTCAGCACGGCAGAGGCCGTCCATTCAGGCATGCTCAGTCATCTCGCCCAGTTCATCGTGGGGCATCATTGGGCCTTGGTTCTCACAGTTCTCATCAGGTCCATTCATCACTTAGTGCCCTTCCAGCCCAGAGTTTGTCCAGTGCTCCATCAGTTCAGGGCTCTTCCTTGTCAGGTTCTTCTACTAGTCATCCTGGTGCTAGGGGTTCCCTTCAGTCCCCGTCTCCAGCACCAAGGGGTGTTATGAGTGTGGAGAGTTGGGGCATATGTGGAGGCAGTGTCCTCGTCGTCATGGGGGTCCTCCTCAATAGAGGAGTCAGTCATCGACTTCAGCACCAGTTACTTCACTGCCCACCCAGTCAGCTAGAGGTGGAGGACAGTTAGCTAGGGGTTGCCCCAGAGGGGGAGGTCGATCAGGTGGTGGTCAGGCCCGTTTCTATGCACTCCCAGCCAGACCAGATGTTATTGCTTTAGATGATGTGATTACAGGTATTGTCTTAGTTTGCCACTGAGATGCCTCTGTGTTATTTGATCCTGGTTCCACTTTTTCATATGTGTCATCATATTTTGCTAGTTATTTGGATACGCCCCGTGAGTCTCTTATTTTGTTTGTTCATGTATCTACTCTAGTGGGCGATATTATTGTTGTGGACCGCATATATCGGTCGTGTGTGTAACTATTGGGGGTTTGGAACCCGAGTGGACCTTCTGTTGCTTTGTATAGTTGATTTTGATGTGATATTGGGCATGGATTGGTTGTCTCCGTGTCGTGCTATTTTGGACTGTCATGCTAAGACAGTGATGTTGGCTATGCCAGGGGTGCCACGGATTGAGTGGCGAGGTTTGACGGATTTTGTTCCCAGTAGAGTGATTTCATCTCTGAAGGCCCAGCGTATGGTTGCGAAGGGTTGTCTTTCTTATTTGGCCTTCATGAGGGATGTTAGTGCAGAGACTCCTACCATTGATTCAATCCCGGTAGTAAGGGACTTTCCAAATGTGTTTCCTGCAGACTTGTCGGGCATGCCATCGGACAGGGATATTGACTTTGGTATTGATTTGGTACCGGGCACTCAGCCCATTTCTATTCCACCGTATCGTATGGCACCGGCGGAGTTGAAGGAGTTAAAGGAGCAGCTTCAGGAACTCCTCGATAAGGGTTTATTCGGCCTAGTGTGTCACCTTGGGGTGCGCTTGTTCTATTTGTGAAGAAGAAGGATGGCACGATGAAGATTTGCATTGATTACAAGCAGTTGAACAAAGTCACAATCAAGAACAAGTATTCTTTGCCTCGTATTCATGATTTATTTGACCAATTTCAGGGAGCGAGGGTGTTCTCCAAGATTGATCTCAGGTCGGGGTATCACCAGTTGAAGATCAGGGACTCGGATATTCTTAAGACAGCTTTCAGGACCCGATATGGTCATTATGAGCTCCTTGTGATGTCTTTTGGGCTGACCAATGCCCCAGCAGCGTTCATGCATTTGAGGAACAGCGGGTTTCGGCCTTATCTTGACTCGCTTGTTATTGTATTCATTGTTGATATTATGGTGTACTCGCGTAGTCAGGAGGAGCACGATGAGCATTTGAGTGTGGTATTGCAGCGTTGAGGGAGGAGAAGCTTTATGCTAAGTTCTCCAAGTGTGAGTTTTGGCGCGGTTTAGTGGCTTTCTTGGGGCATGTGGTGTCCAGTGAGGGTATTTAGGTTGATCTGAAGAAGATAGAGGCGGTTTTGAGTTGGCCCAGACCGTCCTCAACCACAGAGATTCGCAGCTTTCTTGGTTTGGCGGTTATTACCGTCGGCTCGTTCAGGAATTTTCATCTATTGCATCACCCTTGACCAAATTGACTCAAAAGGGTGCTCCTTTCATGTGGTCGAATGAGTGTGAGGCGAGCTTTCAGAAGCTGAAGACTGCCTTGACCACAACTCCAGTGTTAGTGTTTCCATCAGCTTCAGGTTCATATACAGTATATTGTGATGCTTCTAGAGTTGGTATTGGGTGTGTGTTGATGCAGGAGGGTAGAGTGATTGCTTATGCTTCTCGTCAGTTGAAGCCCCATGAGAAGAACTACCCTGTACATGATTTGGAGTTGGCTGCCATTGTTCACGCGTTGAAGATTTGGAGGCATTATCTCTATGGTGTGTCTTGTGAGGTGTTTACTGATCATTGTAGCCTCCAGCACTTGTTCAAGCACAAGGATCTCAATTTGAGGCAGCGGAGATGGTTGGAGCTGCTAAAGGATTATGATATCACTATTTTGTACCATTCGGGGAAGGCCAATGTAGTGGCCGATGCCTTGAGTAGGAAGGCGGTGAGTATGGGCAGTTTGGCGTATATTCTTGTTGGGGAGAGACCTCTTGCAGTTGATGTTCAGGCCTTCGCCAATCAGTTTGTGAGGTTGGATATTTCGGAGCCCAGTCGGATCTTAGCTTGTGTGATTTCTCAGTCTTCCTTGTTTGATCGCATCAGAGAGCGCCAGTATGATGATCCTCATTTGCTTGTCCTCAAGGACAGAGTTCAGCACGACGATGCCAGAGATGTGACTATTGGTGATGATGGGGTATTGAGGATGCAGGGCCGGATATGTGTGCCCAATGTAGATAGGCTTCGGGAGTTGATTCTGGAGGAGGCCCATAGCTCGCGGTAGTCCATCCATCCGGGTGCCGCGAAGATGTATCAGGATTTTAGACAGCACTACTGGTGGAGAAGAATGAAGAAAGATATAGTGGCATTTGTAGCTCGGTGTCTTAATTGTCAGCAAGTGAAATATGAGCATCAGAGACCGGGTGGCTTGATTCAGCAGATAGATATTCCAGAGTGGAAGTGGGAACGGATCACCATGGATTTCGTAGTTGGACTCCCACGGACTTTGAGGAAGTTCGATGCTCTTTGGGTGATTGTGGATCGGCTGACCAAGTCCCCGCACTTCATTCCTGTGTGTACTACCTATTCTTTAGAGCGGTTAGCAGATATTTATATCCGAGAGATTGTTCACCTGCATGGTGTCCTAGTTTCCATCATTTCAGATAGAGGTACTCAGTTTACATCACAGTTTTGGAGGTCCGTGCAGCGAGAGTTGGGTACTCAGGTTGAGATGAGCACAGCTTTTCACCCTCAAACGGACGGGCAGTCCGAGCGCACTATTCAGATATTGTAGGACATGTTGCGCGCATATGTCATTGATTTTGAGGGCTCATGGGACCAGTTTCTACCGCTCGCGAAGTTTGCATATAACAACAGTTATCAGTTGAGTATTCAGATGGCTCCATATGAGGCTTTATATGGGAAACGGTGTAGATCTCCAGTAGGATGGTTTGAGCCGGGCGAGGCCAGGCTTTTGGGTACAGACTTGGTGCAGGATGCTTTGCACAAGGTGAAAGTGATTCAGGAGCGGCTTCGTACAGCGCATTCAAGACAAAAGAGTTATGCTGACAGGAAGGTTCGTGATGTGTCTTACATGGTTGGAGAGAAGGTTCTACTGAAGGTTTCATCCATGAAGGGTGTTATGAGATTTGGGAAGAAGGGTAAATTGATTCCTCGGTTCATTGGGCCTTTTGAGGTGCTTCGAAGGATTGGGGAGGTGGCTTATGAGCTGGCTTTGCCACCTAGCTTGTCGCGTGAGCATCCGGTATTTCACGTTTCTATGCTCCGGAAGTATATTGGTGATCCGTCTCATGTTTTGGATTTCAGCATGGTTCAGTTAGACGGTGATTTGACTTATGATGTGGAGCCAGTGGCTATTTTGGAGCGGCAGGTCCGAAGGTTGAGATCAAAGGATATAGCTTCAGTGAAAGTGCAGTGGAGAGGTCAGCCCGTGAAGGAGGCTACTTGGGAGACCGAGCGGGAGATGCGGAGCAGATATCCACACCTGTTTGAGGCTTCAGGTATGTTTCTTGACTTGTTCGAGGACGAATGTTTGTTTAAGAGGGGGAGGATGTAACGACCCGGCTGGTCGTTTCCTGAGTTACAACCCCGTTTCCCCCATTTCTGCTTCCTTGTGTGTCGTTCAGCTGTATTTTATCATATCGTGTTGGTTGTGTTGTGTTCGGAGTGGTCTTAGGGTGGAATGAGACACTTAGTCTCTTAAGTTGGTTATTTAGTCGGAAAAGTCAATCGGAAGTTGACTTGTGGGTAAATGATCTCTGAATTGGGTTTTTATAGTTCGGATAGCTTCTTTAGGTGATTTGGGACTTAGGAGCGTGTTCGGAATGTAATTTGGAGGTCCGTGGTAGATTTAGGCTTGAATTGGCAAAATTGGAAATTCGGCATTTTTTGGTCGGCAGTGGAAATCTTGATATCGGGGTCGGAATGGAATTCCAAAATTTGGAGTAGGTCCGTTGTGTCATTTTTTGACGTGTGTGCAAAATTTTAGGTCATCCGGATGAGGTTTGATAGGTTTTGGCATTGTTTGCGGAATTCAGGAGTTTGGGAATCCTTAGGCTTGAATCCGAGGGTAATTTGGTGTTTCGATGTTGTTTTGGGTGTTCCGAAGTTTGGTTATGTGACTTGTTGGCATGTTTGGTTGAGGTCCCGAGGGCCTCGGGATGAATTTGGGTGGTTGACGGAAAGTTTGGCTTTGAGTTGATGGTGCTGATTTTTGCTGCTTCTGTCATTTCCGCACCTGCGGATTGGGGACCGCAGGTGCGAAGCCGTAGAAGCGATACGGAGATCGCAAATGCGGAGTTTTGGCCTTCAGGGGAAGAACCGCAGATGCGGTTATTTGGACGCATCTGCGGCACCGTAGGTGCGGTGCCTGGGGCGCAGATGCGGTCCTGGACGTTTAAATGGAAACCGCAGGTGCGGTTGCTTGGACCGCAGAAGCGGGTGCACAGGTGCGAGATTTGGACCACAGATGCGGAAGTTCTGGGCAGAAAGTAAGCTTCCCTTCGCGAATTTTAGTCATTCTTCCACCATTTTTGGACGATTTTGGAGCTCCAATCCGTGATATCAAGAGGGAATCGAGGGATTTCAGTGAGGTAAGCTACTTGGGCTTTGTATTTTGTGTTTGTGATGATTTTTCCACTACCTAATCATGAAATTAGTGGGGAATTTGGGGTGAAGTTGATGGATTAGGGCTTGAGTTGGAGATCTTTGATTGGGGATTTGAGGGGCCATTTGAGGTCCGATTTTGATGATTTTAGTATGAATAGAATCGGGAGTGAAAGGAGTTTCTAGTTTTGCGATTTTTGTTGGATTCCGAGACGTGGGTTCGAGGGCCGGGTTTGAGTCGAATTCGGGATTTTTGATATAATTTGATTATTTTCGTATGGAATTCATTCCTTTAGCGTATATTGATGATAATATACTGATTTTAGTTAGATTCGGAGAATTTGGAGGCCGAGTCGAGAGGCAAGGGCATCGCGGGTTAGAGTTTTGTCCGATTAGAGGTAAGTAATGAATGTAAATCTTTTTCTGAGGGTATGAAACCCCGGATTTCACATCGTTTCACTATTATGAGGTGACACACATGCTAGATGACGAGCGTGGGGGCGTGCACTATTGGGGATTGTGACTTGGTTCGTCCCGTAGCGACTATTAAGTTACCTATTTGACTGAAAACTATCTGATACTTATGTATTTTAGAAAATATTACTATGTTGTGGGCTGAATGCCATATTTGGGTCTCGTGCCAAGCTGTTTGGACCCTTAGGGGCTTTTTCTACTATTCCTCACTGTTTTGATTTAATAACCTGTACTCAGTCATGCTATATTTTACTGATTTCATAACTCTGTCTTATTTACTCTGATTTGATGCATAAAATGATATTTTGGGCTGAGCACCCTGTTTTACTGTTAGCCCGAGTGGTTTGAGAGGTTTCTGACTGAGTGAGGCCGAGGGCCTGTGTTGTGAGGATATCATGGGATCGGGCTGCACGCCGCAGCATGTTATAATGATTTGTGATACATGAGAGGCCGAGAGCCTGATTTATTATGCCACGAGATGGCTTGTTATAGTGCTTGGGTTGTAGGAGCCCCTCAGGAGTCTGTACACCTCCAGTGAGCGTGGGTACCCAGAGTAAGTGATATGATGTTGCCCGAGGGGCTGTTCTTGATTCATGTTGTGCCCGAGGGGCTGATAACGAGTGATTGTGAGGTTGTCCGAGGGGCTGGTTCTGATTGATATTATGCCCGAGGGGCGATTTATGATACATGTTATGCCCCAGGGGCTAATTTTGATTTTCATCATTTTTACTCTAAACTTCATTGCATCTCTCTTGAAACTGTTAGAAAGACATTTTTCAAAGTATTTTTACTGAAATTGGATTTTAACAAGATGATTTGATTTATATACTGTTTTGGGAACATGCTGTACTTACTATGGTGTTATGATGTGGATTATGTGTTTTCTTACTGCTCAGTCTTTATTTACTTTTATTACTTACTTAGCTGGCGTACTCACATTACTCCCTGCACCTTGTGTGCAGATCCACGAGTTGCAGGTCGTGATAGCGAGCGCTGATATTTCATCCAGCGGGTCATTCGGAGTCGGCAAGGTAGCTGCATGGCATTCGCAGCCTTGCTCTTCTCCCTCTTATCTTCCTTAGATTATATTAGTGTTTTCCAGACTGTGATAGTCTTTGTTGTATTCAGACAGTCCTTAGTAGATGCACGTGACTTGTGACACCCCGATGTCGGGCTTATATTTCTTTTCGCACTTGTTATTTAGACTCATGTTATGGGATATTATTTAATTAATAGCGTAAAATGTCCTTATTTTGAAATATTGATTTGATTTGGAATTGTGTAGGCTGGCCTAGTTTCATGATAGGCGCCATCATGACCGGGTCGGTTTTGGAGTCGTGACAGATACACTTGATGAATGGACCTATATGAGTATGGAGTGGGGCCGTTCCTATGAAATTTCTAGAGCACTCATGAAAGCAGGTGCGCGCATGGCCTACTAGCGCAAAACCGCGATAACAGCAAAAATTGTTAGGGTGTAATATGATGAATAAGATCCATAGCTTACAACAAGAATTTATTGGTTCATAGAAGTTGTAAACTTCACCAACTATTCTGTAAGTTAAATCTTGTTTTATCTATATCTGGTTCATAGTCTATAAGACACCAGATGAATTTCATTATACCCGAAATCCAGTAAATTATCTCTCTTTCTTTCTTTCTTTACTATTTATTTTTTATATCCGCTTTGAGATATGTGGTGGATTGTTGGAAAATTAGTGATATCTCAAAAGGTAATGTCCATCTTGGTTTGGAAATTTTTTTCTCTTTGAAATATTATTTACATCTACTTATTATTTAGTAAGTTATGTTACAATTAATAGAGTCAAACCAGCCGTTACTAGCCGTTATCTAGCCGTTGGAGCAATACCTATATAAACATGGTCTTGAAGAGCTAAAGACTCACTTTCTAATACAACTTTCTGAATCATCTTCTTCCTTCTATATGCTGGGTTTCTTTCTTGACTCTTCTGCTAGTTTTGTTCCCAGTTTAATAAAGGGAAGATCTTGTTGAATCCTGAGGGATACGCCTAATTTTATTTATCACTATATGGGCGAAATATCCTTAAGGACAGTGTCCTTGACTGCCTCAAACTATTTCATATTCTCCATAACCAATTTTTCCAACAGGTATTAGGTATGGTATTTGTTATTTTAAAATAAAATACCGAAATACTGATACTGTGCCGAAATATATATTATATTACATAATACACATATTATTAATTATAATATAAATATAAAAAATCTACAATTTTACTTTCCTATATTCTCTAGTTCATCAATTAACTGTATGCATGTAAAAAGACATTTCTAATGATTAATTTATTTCTTTATGTATATTTTTCTCTCTATTGGTTGATATTTGCTAGTTTTGAACAAACTTTTGTTAACAAGCGTTTTCAGTTTTGTTTGTTTGGGTACTTTAATTTAGAATATTATAGTTTATGACTCTATGCACTAGTTATTACTCAAACCAAATAAATCGAAGTCACCGAACCGAATTATAAACCAAAATCGAAAGGAGAAAAAGCGAACCATACTAATTTAATTAGGTACAGTATTAGTATAGCATTTTAAGAAATCAAATACCAAAAATACCGAACCGAAATATCCAAATACCATACCATACCGGCCGACGAACACCCCTAGAAACATATTTAATAATAATTTATATAGACGATCATAACTTCTTATTGGGATTGTTGCTCATACCAACGGATAGAGCTTGTGGATTGCTGAACGAGTTCAGTAGATCCCCTCGAAGACGGGCGTAACCGTTGATACCCCACGAAAGTCCTGATCAATTCTTGATAATAAAATATAGCTCATCATTCTGACTATAACTATAACCTATGACAAGAACGGCATGACGCCATGGTACTCTATTTGGATAACGAAGTACATTTTCATCCTGCCGAGGGGAATAAACACCTGAAACAAAAGTAGATTAAATGGAACAGGTTCTTGAGAAAATATACTAAACTTGAATCAAGCCTTCATTTAAAAATAATATCCTAAATATATGTTTTTTAATCCATACAAAATATCTGAACATTACTGACTGGTTAAACATAGAAAAGTGTATAGTGATTTTTCATTTATAATCAATTTTCAGATGATATGAAAGTCATGAACCCTAAAAAATATATGGTATCGCATTAGGGCGAGACAACATACTTTGATCATTTTCAAGTCTTCTAAAGAAAAACAACTCTTCCAAGAGTTAAATTTCCATTCCACATGAACAATAATCATATATAATATTTTGTGAACATAAACTGACTAATACAACAATTATGTTATTGGGTTATTAAGTCAACCTAAGAATTTGATAGCTAATTTGCGAAGGGACAAAAATAAATCAAGTACTCACATCACAATGAATAAAGTACAAGAAAAGTTTACTTTTAACTCCACTAAAGATCTATAGAGAGTATAATGTTTGATGAAGCTATGATACACATATATTCCCGTTGTAAGAGGTTGGTGACATAAATGATTTAGGACATCAAACCGCTCGATAAAAGTACTCCTCTCACAAGAGAGCTTGGTCCTCCACAAAGCACGTGAGTTATAAGACACATAAATATATTTTTAAATTATTATTTTAAAAAGAAAACCTGTAACGAACATACTCGTAAATCGAGGCATCGACACGGAAGATTGCAGTCATTCAGATATGGATATTTTTTCTCTGTGTGCAGGCCCCTCCCAATAACGTATCCATAACCAAATGAAGAGCAGAGCCCTCTAGGATGGATTGGGAAACAAACAACCATTTCTGACTTTGATTGATCAGGTGCAATCGCACCAGGATCCTCCACTGCGACAAGAGTACCAACTACGGTGCTAAGAGTGAAGGCAATGCAAGAGTCTGTTACAATTAAAAAAGAAACACAAGATAAGAATTTGGGAGTTACTTTCAATGATGTGAATGAGATACATTATATTCTTTTTATGAAAATTAATAAAAGAAAATACGGGAAGAAGGTAGTGTAGTAGTTCCAAAAATGGAAAACCAATGAGTATGAAGAAGTTACTAAAATCAGGAGACTAGATAGTTACCTAGATCTAACTGATGGCCGACAAGGGTCATGATCGTACTACCGGTGAAGTGTAATCTAGCCTACAAGATCAAGTGAACAGAAAATATAAAATTAAACATTTAAACTTTACTTTGCAATTTCAAAAAGTCTTACCCCATTAGAGATAAGCACTCCATAGTCCTCTACTCCCAATTGATCATTTGTGTCCGTATGTATATCATCTATCTCTATATAATCCATTTTGTCTTGATTCTGCTGCAAAATAATAATAATAATAATAATAATAATAATAATAATAATAATAATAATAATAATAATAATAAATATTAAAACTGGAATAAGATGCTCATTTTATCAGCAACCATCATTCAATCAGAAAAACACATAACAAATCAAGACTTTCATGCACAAATGATACAATATACATCCATTATTAGATCAAACATACAATCTAGTTTAGTTAAAAGATCGAATCCTATATTAAACTAGCAGGGTATTGCTCATGCAATGCACGGGCCAACATGAGTAAAAATGAAATTAGGTAATTCACTACACACTAGCCATGCACAACTTCATAATGTGAAAGCTTTATTGTCATATCTTTTAGATGATTTGATGAGCTACTAACTTTTTTCATCTGGAATGGCCGGGTCTTTTCTCTAAAAGGAAAACTTTTGAAGTTTTTTTTGGAGCTCGAAGGAGCCTATGTTTTCAATTCACTAATCTTTGTGATTACATATTATTACAACAATTATGTTTTCGATATATAATTTTTACTTATAGTTCAAAAGTTCAATAATTGTATCAAATATAAAATATTTATTTATATATTTAAATAGTTCAATTACCTTAAATAATGATTTGTTCTTCAAGTTAATTTTTTCTCTAATATTTTAATGATATAATATTTAATCACTTTTTATTTGAATTGTATGTTTATTATGTTTAAATATAGATAAATTATACACATTCAGATGTTGAAAAATAAAAACTCTTAATCATTCAGTATTCAGATCTAGATACCTCATCTTAATATTCAGATGCACATTTAAATATGATATCTTAATCTAAAATAAACATATGAGGCCTAAGCCTCACTGTTTTCCCCTTTAAGCATTTCGTAATCACGACTTAATTGAACTCGTGCCCCATAAACATCATTGACTCCTCCCAAATTTGAGCGACGTCTTTGAAACTCCGAGATACGGGATAAATAATATAATAGCTTGAACATTTCATAGAGTGCATTAATGAAAGCATTAAGTATTTAAATGCAAACATAAGAAAACTCAGTCATGAGGCATCAAAGATAGTAAGCATAACACTTTTTAATACTTACTGAGTTTAATCCGTAATGATATTCTCGCTCTACCGGCATACTGTTATTGGGTCGAACATATAGCGAATCCCTCCAGCATGGATTGGAAAGCAGTTAGTCATCTCCCGCTTTGAGAGATCAAGTGCAATCCTCTAAGGATCCTTCACTGCCCCCAAAGCACTAAGTGATGCGTTGAGGGTGAACGCAACACACAATTTTGTTACATTTAAAAAAAGATCACAAGAAATTTGGGATTCACTTTCAAGGAATTGATTAAAAAAATACGGGAATAGGATAATTTCAGCAATACAACTACTAAACCCACGAGATTTAATCGTTTTTTAAAAGCTTAATTAACTTCATATGATATTATTATTTATATTGGTAAGGGTTAATCAAAGTAATAAGATATTAGCCATGTGTTTGTAATATATTAGCTTAGATCTTATTGTAAAATACTTTATTTACTAATATAAAGATTTGAGTAGTTTCATCCAAAGTTCTAAGATATTTCTAATGTTAAATAGGCAATGTTTCTTTCTTTCCCTTTTAATTTTTTTGGTATTTTTTTCCAAATTCAATATTATCTAAGAAAAAATAAAGGCCAAATACATCTACAGCCCATTCAACTTGGCTCCATTTTTTATTTTGGCACTCTATCTCTGCCTTGTTCCATTTTGGCCCTTCAACTCTATTTTATATGTTCCATTTTGGCCCTCCAACTCTATTTCTTATGTTCCACTTTAACACAAAAGTTGAAACCGGTGCAAAAAATATAGCGCGTGTGTATAAACAAATATGAGGTGTAATAATATCCAATTAAATGTTGCCACCTTATTTTTTCATCCATGTCAAATGGGTCAATACTAAAATACCCGAACCCGATCGTATTTTTTCATCCACTATTGCCCCATCTTCATTCTCTAAGTTCCAAACCTTTCATCTGCCTATTTCATACTGGCCCGTTTAGATGAAATAAACCCACAAAAAATATGGTCGGGTTCAGATATTTTAGTATTTACCCCTTTGATATGGATGAAAAAACCAGGTGACAATATTTAATTGGATATTTATTACACCTCAGATTTGTGTATACACACACGCTATATTTTTTGCACTGGTTTTAGCTTTTGTGTTAAAGTGGAACATAAGATATAGAGTTGGAGGGCCAAAATGGAACATATAAAATAGAGTTGAAGGGCCAAAATGGAACAAGACAGAGATAGAGTGCCAAAATGAAAAATGGTGCCAAGTTGAATGGGCTGTATATGTATTTGGCCAAAAATAAAATCATAAAATCCACTACTAAGACTAAAGCAAAGAATTTACTGGCATTCCTCTCGAGATGCTCCTGGAAATTCAGTACATGGAATTAGAAAATAAGAAGATAGACATTATCATAATAAGGATAGTAACAGAAAGAAAGAATAAGGAGAGACAGAGTCACAGAAGAAATAAACGAGGGATAGTGGTGTGTTTGGTATAACGGAAAATATTTTCCGTGAAAAATATTTTCTTGGAAAACAAGTTAAGGAAAATGACTTCTCAAGAGTATTCATAAATAATTTAGATATAATAAACATGAATCTATAAACTTTCAAACCAACAATCTTCCGAACCCACGAATTTCATAAACTTTCGAACCGCTAAACTTTCGAAACAGCGGAATTTCGAACCCGTAAACTTTCAAACACATAAACCTCCGAACTCATAACTTTGGAACTTGTAAAATTTTGAACTTTTAAACCCGTAAATAAAAAAACAAAAATTAAAAAATATATTTAAAAAATATTTTTTTCCGGTAGGGGGAGGGGGAGGGCAGGTGGGGGAGGGGAGGGCAGGTGGGGGAGGGGTTGGTGATGGTGCAGAAAACGAAAAACAGAAATTAAAATTGTAAAAAAAAGGTCAAAAATAAAATTTTTAGTAGGAGGGGGTGGGGGTGAGGGTGGGGTCGGGGTGGAGGGGTAGTAGGGTGGGTGGTAACGTAAAAACTGAAAATTTGAACACTAAAAAAAAAAAAAAAAAAAACCGTTTTTTTGGAGAGAGGGGATGGGTGGGTTGGTGAGGGTGGAGAATGTTGAGAAAGAGTTTTGGAAAATGTTTTCTCTTCTCTTGATAAGGAAAACATTTTCCTCCAATTAAAGGAAAATATTTTTCAAAATATTTAAGCCAACAAAACATAGAAAAATTAAAAAATATATATTTTCCTTCCTACCAAACACACCCAGAGACTTCAAATTGCAGTTGTTGATTGGATTTTTATTAGGTGAATTCGGCAGATTGGGCATGTCATAAGTTGAATGGAATGGATAAACATAAAAAGTAGTACTACTATCTATGTTTGACCATGTTTTTTTATTATTCAATCCCTTATAATTACAGAAATTACACTGCTGTACAAACGAGAAAGATTTGTATTTGAACAATTTAGGACCGTTTGGTCATAGATTTTGTCAAAATAGATTTAAATTTTATTTGACAAATACATGTTTGGCTATAGATTTTGCCTGCATTTTGGTAAAATCTCAAATCCCAAAATATTACTATTATATTTTTTAAAAGTTGCCTCATACTTTTATATTTTATAAAAGAGTCCACCATTTATTATTTTGTAACAATGTTGTTTCGTCTTCTCGGTCATCTGATAGTGTATCATATAATTCATTATAAAAATGATAATTTTGTACCAAATTTATTTATGTTCAGGACTATGGTTTGTGATAATTTAATGAATGTTGTTGATAATGATACTATTGGATATTTGTGATAGTTTTTAGAACTTGTGGGTATAAGTCATATTTTATATTTTTCCAAAATAAATTTGGGAAATATGTTTTGAAAACTGATGTCCAAATACATTTTCATATTTAAACCAAATTTCATCCAAATCAAATTTTTCAAAACAAGTTTAAAAATCTATAGCCAAACGCTAGCTTAAAATAAAAATTATATAGTATCAGCTCCTTGTAGTGGTCACAACTTTAAAAATAGTTTATTTATTTTTACAGAAAAATACTTATTTTTACCGGATACAACAATAACTTATTTTCCGAATATGTAGCTGTTAAAATCATTTCCGAACGAGCTCTATCCGCTCTTCTGCTAAACGGATCGTCGAAAAAGTTCGCTAATTTTTCTGCTATTTTTTTTTTTGGGTCACTTTTTAGTTGTTTATTTATGTATTTTCAATTTCTCAACATACTCAGTTCAGTAATTGTCAATTTATCAGATTAAATACGTGAAATTCGTTTTATGTGTGATATTTTATATCATGGGTAATTCTGTGTAATTTAGTTTGTTTTTGTGAAGGTAGGGGGAATTCATTAGGGGAAGTTGAATGATCAAAATAGTGGTGAAATGTTAGCTTCTAAAATCATCAAGAAAACATTAAGATGGAACTATATTTTGTTAGCAAGTCGATCATTTTCTGCTGTGACGAGTGAAGCAGACAACATTTTGTCCCTAATCAATATGAGGTAACTTTTATTAATTAAAGCCTCTTTCAATTATTATGTGTTTTTTGGGATATTGGAGAAAATTTGCTGATGTTAAGCTTTCCTCTATGTGTTTTAGTAATTTTGTTGCTGTGGTGTTTGCTGAATTACTCGTAGCCTAAGGTATTAAAGATTTATTTTGTTCCCGCTAATAGCGGAGCCAGGAATTTTATTAAGGGGTGTCAAAATTTAAAGAAATGAATACATTAAAAAGTTAGGGGATTCAACACATAGTATATATACATTAAAAAAAATTTACCTATCTAAACAGTGTAATTTTCCGGATTGACACCCCTTAGAGCTATGTGGCTCCGCCGCTGGTTCCTGCACCATTTAATTTGTTTCCTCACCATAATTCCAGATAGTCATGGATTTGGAGTTTATAGTGACAACCAAGAATAAATCGACGA
Source organism: Nicotiana attenuata (assembly GCF_001879085.1). Taxonomy (NCBI): domain Eukaryota; kingdom Viridiplantae; phylum Streptophyta; class Magnoliopsida; order Solanales; family Solanaceae; genus Nicotiana; species Nicotiana attenuata. The sequence goes on from NC_031989.1 coordinate 66,058,164, forward strand.
ACACTTAAGTTTAATGCATATACTTGGAGTTTCTCTGTGTTGGAATCATAATGACTGTGAAAAAAATCAAAGAAGCAGTCATGTTAAAATCATGACAACTAACTTTAGAACACTGTGGGAGAGAAATTGTTGATGTTTCCTGATAAAATTAGAAAAAAGAGCTGATCTACCAGTGAAGCAAATTAATTGATACTGCGGTTCTTCATTTAGCAGTTATTAGCTCGCCCTGCTATTACTAAACTATTTTCATGGCTAGATTGAAGTCATTTTCCAAAATAAATCTAAGTATTATGTCCAGAAAAAGGTAGCTGTTTAGTGTGTCATTGCAGTTTGATCAGAAGATTGGAACCCAGAAACTTTTTTCTACAAATCTTGAGAAGTTCCATGCTATTCTTTCAAATAGAGTCACTTCGGTGCAATGGTCTTTCTGCAGTTACTTTAAGTCGAGTGTTTTGGAAAAAATCTGTGTTCTTTAAAGCTACTGTGCAAGGTTTTCACTTTTAGCTTTTCTTTCGATTAGTTTTACTGGCATCAAGTGAATTTTGACAAGCAACTCTTCTTGTTTCACCTTTTCTTGATAGTAAAGTAACTACTACCTTGCAGCAATGACATTGAAGGAGGAGCATTCCAATTGCGAAGACAAATGAGAAGGGATTCATTATGTAATTCTTTGTTTAATCAAGATCATAGGGTGGTTAGAACGAGTATCGGATCTTTTTCTTTGTCAAATTGTTATTACAGCAGCCATGGATATTTAAAGGACGTCAAAGACAAGGTATGTTATTTTTTGTCAGTGTATGTGGATCTTTGATGTCATTTCATGTAGTGTGCTTTCCTGTTTTGATCTTTAATATTTGTGACCCTAACTTGTGTAAGGGTTAGACATATGTGAACTAACTGGATCATCAGCTCTAAGTTCTTTGATTTTTCTCTCTATGATGTTGGAACCATCTAATATATTGTTTAGTCCTTAGGATCTGTCCCTGAAGTTGTCAAAATAGTAGAAGTTGGCCCAAGAGATGGTCTACAAAATGAGAAGACGATAGTACCTACAGAAGTGAAGGTGGAGCTTATCAAATTACTTGTTTCTAGTGGACTGCCAGTTGTTGAGGCTACTAGTTTTGTGTCTCCAAAGTGGGTACCACAGGTATACAAAATTTTGCTTGTCCTAGGGGATATTATCTTTATGTATCTTGCATTTGTCATCCTTATATATACTTGACTTACATAATGTGCTTTTTGTTGCTAATTTGTCCTCACCAACTGTGTGAAACGAGAAGAACTTTCCTCAGTTCAGTCATTTTACTGTTAATTTTTCATCATGAGAACAGGTTTTTCTTATGGTCGTTAGTTACTCACTAGCTAGGACCATTACTAAGGCCCTTGAGGGTTGTTTCTTTTGTACTTTGTTTATTTTGCAAAGATCCATATGACCATGACAGGCATTGTTTAATGCTTTTTGAGTGCTTTTGTAATTCATTTTGGATTTTTGAGGAGAAAACATGTGGTTCCTCAAAGATCTGGTTCCCTAAGGTAGAGATATTAGGAAAGGTTTCTCGTTTCAAGGTTCAAGTGCTCGATTAACTTTTTGCTTTCCAATAACAATGTTACAAAATGTCAAATGGTCAAATGAGTAGTGTATGTCTGGAAATGGTTTGGAACAAGGTTGATACTTACGCTGATAAATTGTTTGTATGTTGCATTTTAATCAAGTCCATACTTCTATATGATGAAGGATGTTCATTCTGCTTGATATCTGCAAGTCATGTCAATTTCACTAAAAGTTCAAACTCAAAATTGTACTCTCTCTCTCTACTCACATCTTCTCCCGTTTATGATGTCCCCCTTCTCTTGCATAATGTGTTCTTCTCTATATATATAAATTCTCTGAGGTTCATCAACCAAATTTCTGATTTTGGCATGCACTTTCATTGTTTTAGTCATGATTTAGTTTTAGTCGTGTTAGTAGGTTTGTTAGGTCTAATGTTCGTTAGGAGTCTTTTGTCTTGTCAGAGCCTTATGGTAGCACCCAGAGAGTGCAATGGAAAAGTAGTACGACCCCAACAATATGCATCTCAGTACACTAGCAATATGTGAAAAGAACTAATGAAATTAACCATTCTATCTACTTCTTGTACATTTTTATTTTTATCCAAATAGGTTAAGAGAGCTAAACATCATGCTTTAAGTTACAACTTTTTCCTTTTTGCCTATGAAGTATCTTTTGTTTCTCTCCTTCCACTTAGTCTACCATATAGCCACTGGTATATTATTCGACTACTTTTTGTCACCTTTTTAGTTCCTCATCTATTCCAACAAAGTAGCACATCTTTATAATATTCTGGCATGCACCATTTAACTTCAAGCAAATTCATAAACTTGTACTTGATCTGATTTGTGATTCTACAGTGGATGAATAAGTGTTTCGCGTCTTCATAATCTTCTTCATTCTTTACGAGCTTATAATCTTCAACTTCCATCTCCATTTTAGCTATAAGAGTTATAAGCCTTTGTGATAATTTGTTGAGATTAATGGAAACACTTCCCGTTGACTTAATCTTGTGATAGGCTTGTTAATGATTCTTTTAATTTATGTGCATGAATGTGCTTTTGTGTGGCCGTTCATGAACTGTATTGTCGCAGCTTATCCCTCAATCAGTATCTATAGAATCAAGGTTTAAGCTACCAAAGTGATGTAGTTATTATTTAGAGTGTTGATGATATTGTTTCTTTGAAATATTTACCAAAACCAAATTGCAGCTAGCTGATGCAAAGGATGTAATTGAAGCAGTTAAGAGTCTTACAGGGGTCCGCTTACCTGTTTTGACACCAAATCTTAAAGTAAGCTGATAGAAATGCAAAGAGTGAGACTCTCCATTATATGTCTTGTTGAATATGTATTCATTTTCATGCTCGCACTGGAACCTGGATAATGGGGATCGCTCATAATTGTCATCGGTCCTATTTCAGGGTTTTGAAGCAGCTGTTGCAGCTGGAGCCAAGGAAGTGGCAATTTTTGCCGCAGCATCCGAGTCCTTTTCTAGGTCTAACATAAATTGTAGCATTGAAGACAGTCTTGCTCGTTATCGTGATGTTGCTCTTGCAGCCAAAGACCATTCCATCCCCATTCGTGGGTATGAGTTCTAGCATATCTACATATTCTAGGAATTAGGTCTAACGTTTCCAATTTTACCAGATTAACATTTGTGGCAAATTTGTGATTTTTTTCTTTTCCTGATTATTGAACTCTACCTACATCTATGAGCTCAAATTATTCCTTTCTCAGTGGTTAGACTTCAACGTTCCAAAAAAAATTGGTTTCTGGTATTAGATATATCTTCAAATCAAGGTAACTCTCATATTTCAAGTTCCAAACGAGCACTAGTCATAAATTTGTTAGAATTACTGGTAGTAATGTGTAGGAATATGTTCGTTGGTTGTATGAGAGTTTATCTGGAGAACTAAGGTTGTATCTCTTTAACTGAAAAAGTGTCTATCATTATTTTCTATCAGGTATATATCATGTGTTGTTGGCTGTCCCGTAGAAGGAGCAGTGTCTCCATCAAAAGTTGCATATGTGGCTAAAGAACTGGTAGATATGGGTTGCTTTGAAATTTCTCTTGGTGATACAATTGGAGTTGGTACTCCAGGTAATTCTAAATCTTCTCTGCTTTCACATTTTGCCATTTTGTACCTTTGATCTGCCAGAAGAATCTGTATCCTGTGCCTGTGGTAAAATTCTAGTAATCTCCAGCAAATTACATTGCTTGTTAGTAATTCTGATTCTTAATTGAAGAAGAATTTTATTTGCATTTCACTTCTTTGTTTGAGAAGATAGTGCTGGATTACTTTCAGCTACACGCAACTGAGCCAACATAGACAGCTAAAAGATATATTTTCTTTATTTAGAGAGTGCAGTGTTACTATGTTATTAGTTAATTAGTAACACATTTTAATAGAATTAGATTGCTCTGTAGAATTGCTGGATTTTAGATTCAATTTCCAGTGACAGATAGTGATGACATCTTACTCTTTATGCTGGAATATATTAAGTTATGTTTCAATGTGGTCTTCTCTGGCTTTAAGAGAATAAAAATATTTAAAAAAAAAAAAAAAACTCTCAGGATAGTGCTAAGTAGTTTTTAATGCGATGTTACCCTGCCGGAGCCAAAAGCCTGGGATTTAAGTGGAGAAGGGGAGAGTGGCGAGCCATTATTCACCGAGTTTCGAACCGTGTGCCACGGGCCCTCAGGGATTTCTTGGTTATGAAAAAAGGTTTTTAACGTGGTGCTTTTTAAGGAAACAGAAAGAAGTTAGTGTATAATCCTTAAAATAATTGATATGATATCATCTATCAAGCGTTAACTGTTAAATGCTTGTACTGGTCACGATAACCTTGATAAAGGCATGATAGGAAAGACAATGGTGTTCCACCTTCTGTGAAGTCTACGCATGATAGGCACGATGCTGTATCTCGATTGCTTAATAAGGAGATGAAATGGCTGTGAAGTCAATGCAGAATCCATATGAAAGTATTGGCCATCTATGAATCTGTTATTCAACTAAATTGTCTATGCCGGAACTATTGACATAAGTGCAATGAATGTTCATCAAATGGTTTTCCTTAAAATTAAAAGAAGACATTTACTATTTGTCAATCTTTTCTAGGGTTTTATGTGAAATTGATTTGATTGTCAAAAATGTCATTCCTTGCTTCAGCAACCCATCTTTTATTTGTTACATCTTCCCATATATTCTGTCTCCAACTCTCCATTTGTTAGGTACTGTTATTCCAATGCTTGACGCTGTAACCCAAGTTGTCCCAGTAGAGAGGCTTGCTGTTCATTTTCATGACACTTATGGACAAGCTCTTTCCAACATTCTTGTCTCGTTGCAAGTAAGATCTCCTTTCTCTACTTCTTGTAGTGAGATAAGTTTTTCAGATGTTTTTTCTGGCCGTTTCGATCACATTGTGAGAACATTTGTTTGCTGTACCGTTGGTACTGTATCGATCCAAGTTAAAAGGTCTAGGATGTCTTAATTTTTTCTTATGCAAGCTGGCTTGTGAAAACAAATTGCAAAAAGATGAATGTAAAATGAAAAATAGTGAAGGTATCTAGTAATCACAGGAACAACTCACCGAGCTAATTGGTCTGGCAAGAATGGCCCAAAGAACTTTCTTCACCTTTTTGATTTCCCCTCTTTTGGAAGGGAAGCTGTGGGGAATTAGTTAATTAATTACAGAATCTTCAAGCATTTTGTTTCATTCGGGAAATAATTTTCTGTACCACTTCAAACATGAGTTAACATTGTATTTTCTTCTGTCATCCTTTTTGGAACGTAATTTTTGTTAAAGAATTGTTAGGAATAAAAATCCTGATAATAAATTATCGCATGAAAAGGATGTTAACAACTGCGCGGTCATTCAGTGTGTGGTTCTGAGAGGATAAGGGCAGATAAAAAAGATTATTATGTTAAGTTTGGTAGAAAATGAGTCTCCTGGCTGGATTATATTTAGGATTTGTTAGCTATAGAAAATCCTGTTAATATTTTTCTCCCGGAGGATTAGGGATTACAATCTATAGATGAGCTTGCGTAGTGTCATTCTGGCCCGTCCAATATAAATAGGGGAAAGGAAGTCTTTTCCACCATTTTCCTTGGTTCTTCCTTCTGCATCTCCCCGATACCAAACCCACCTCTTTCTCCCTCTCCAACTTCTCATGAGCAACTTTCCGGACCCCAGATGCTCTGATGTTCCTTCATTCCCTCTCTCTAATCCTCTCTGATCCCAGCTCCAAGTGATAAGGACTTCCAACTCGCTACGAGCATGGTCATCCTTCAATTAGTTTAGTCGCAAATCTAACCGTACTTAGGATTTTGTATACTTAGTCCTTTTGAAGTCATCCTTAGAACCTGCTAAACACGACTCTTAACGCTTTCATGACTGGCTCTCCGGCTTCCTCTGCATTAGCCTCCTTCCTGACCTCGGCTTCGATGTACAACAGGTGGCAGACACCTTTTACGCTACATCTCGAGTAGCTGTGCCACCGAAATGGCGTCTCGTGCTCGACAATTGTGTGTTCATCATTCGGAAGGACATGAATAGGAATTAAATTCCTACTTTAAACTCTTAACACATGATCTAAAATCAAAGAGAACTTTGTAAATGTCATCGTAGCCTTACAATTATGTGCGTTGTGCGACACACCCATAAGTAGGACTCTACTAGATGCAACACTATGATTTCTATGACACACCTAAATATTGTGCTCTGGTTCCAAGTTGCACGCCCCAAACCATAGGGCAGTGACCGGCACCCCACAAGCCAGATGTCAGGCGAGCTTGGTTCTTAACCTTGTCGTAAATCCGAGCGACCCTACATCGCCATGCATCAGTAATACTAAACGTAATCATCCCATAGAAAGGCTCGAATGATGACATATCTGACTTAAGCCTCGACGAAGTATAGTCTATATATGATCCCATACTCACACATCTACCGGTAGTGGGTCCTGAAGCTTCTAAGCTATTTGTTGTACGAACTGTCAATTGAGTATAGCTTGACAAATGAGTAAAATGAGAAAAATATACCAACCCGCCACTGTAGTGGGGCTCACAAACAAAGCTCTGTACATTGGTACTCAAAACTCGTTACCGGAGTATTGACTAAACCCGTGTACACGAAGGCAAGGGAGTTAGCATAAAATTGCAGAGTTTTAGGACATAAAGTTGATTTGATTAGGTCTTTGCATGTGCATCTTGTTACCGTATCTAGGTCATTCCGCAAATTACTTAATTGTTGGAAGTGGCATAAACTTATTATGTATTCTTCGACACTCTGAACCTTAATGCATAAATATTGCTTTATTACCGAAGTGTTTTATCCTGATAGATGGGGATCAGCACAGTGGATTCATCTGTATCAGGCCTTGGGGGTTGTCCATATGCTAAAGGTGCCTCGGGTAATGTGGCTACGGAGGATGTCGTTTACATGCTCAATGGACTAGGAGTGAAGACAAATGTAGATTTGAGAAAGCTTCTATTGGCTGGAGATTTCATCTGCAAACATTTGGGTCGCCCTTCTGGTTCTAAGGCTGCTATTGCCTTGAGTAGAACAACATCTACTGCTTCAAAGCTGTAAGGGGGGCCTCCGATGCCTTTGAATTTGTACACTGCTCCCGCTCTGAGGTGAAAGTCACTTCACACCAACTCATACTGTACCATAATTTTCTTAAACATATCCTGACGATGTGCGTCCTCGTCAGGGGTGGATGTAGAATATGGCCGCCGGGTTTATCTAAACCCAGTACTTTTGCCGTGGAGCACAAATTTATATGTAAAAATTCATTAAAACCCCATAATTTTAAAAATAAAGTAGATTCAATGTTAGAAACCTTAAAAGTTGAACCACAGAATCTAAATCCAGCATCCCCTTCTGTCCTAGTGACTGATTGGATTGGTCTTTTGAGGGCTGATAGTGGGAAGGAAGAGGAAGTTCTCAATTGAGAACTGCACGGAGGGTGGTAGACCTGTTGGTAAAATATTGGTTTATGGAGAATAAGATTGAGCTTGAGGCGTGTCAAGGACCAAGATGAATAAAATAAGATGTATCATCCAGAATTCAACATTCCCTTCTAGTATAACTAGGAGCAGAAACAACAAAGCTTAAACAAAATAAAACCCAGTACCGAAAGTAATTTAGAAGAAGAGTTTTACTTTCTATTTCATACACCTTTTCTCCACTTTTCAAAGTGAATGTAAAATGAATTATATAGTCCAAAAGTGGACATACGCTAGTAAGCAACGACAACAAATGAATCCATTAAAATTAAACAAACGTTATATTTTGACTTTCAAAATAGTAACGTACAAATCTCATAATAGTCATTCAAAGACTATTCAAAATGTTGTTTCAAAATTAAAGCCATTAGGGCTAATCAAGTAATCAGATTTTATTTCTTTCAAAATAGTAACGTGTTTTCTCATAACTATAGCACTTCAATGGTCAGGTTAGCCAAAATTGAATTCAGTTTTATTCAAATATTTTGTTACAGGATATATTCAAAATAATTACTAGATAAAGACTCATTAATATAATATTAAGAACATGAATCTCGACATAATTTTGGAATATTTCTTTTTGAGATATCAAAATAATTTTTCTATCAAGACCCTGTATAATGCAAACTCATAACTAGTAACAAGTTCATTTACACTGATACAAAGTCTAATAATCCTTGTATTCATCGAATAGTCAATTTCTTATGCTGAGTCTGAACCTCTGTATGACGAGCATTATATACTATAGGGTCAAACTTAAGTTTTCTTAGGGGAAAAAAAACTTATTTACAAATTGCAATCTCCAAAATAGTTTTTAAAAATATTTCTCAATTTTAAGATTTTATTTTGTATAGGTGATTATATCCATTCTTAAGTTTGTGAAACACAACTTAAACCGAATGAACTTCATGGTATGGGAATCAAAAGAACTTCATTATTTATAACACCATATATTAGTAACCGAGACGATCTTATTATTTCATCTTTTTGAAATACTTATTAATTTTTCTATACATAATTTGTTCCGTAAAGACATATTAATACATGAAATGGATGAACATTATATACAATATGGTCACAGACATTCCAAATCTACTTCACGACTTTCAAACTATTTGACAAACTTATTGTTTCTTAAAAAAGTTTGTTTAAGCATGTTCATATCGCAATCTCAACAATATTTTACAAAAATGTATCTCGCTTTTAAGATTATCTTTCGTTTAACATGTGCGATTATATTCATTCTTAAGCGGTTTTGTGAAATACACTTAGGTGATTTAACTTCATAGTATGGGAATAAACAATCTCCATTGTTAATAACACAAATTTTTAATAATCAAGTAGGTGATTCGAACACAATTAGGCGATTTCAGATATATATAATAGGAATTTTTACCTCCCATAGCAAAGGTTAACACCTTATTTATTTTAAATAAATACCATTTAAAAAAATTATATTCTATAGATACCTTTTAATGTTTATAGCAAAATATCTAATTTTGGTTACCTCCCCTAAGCCACTAACTACGCTAATCAGTTACAATATTTTCTTTCTCTCTCTACTTTGATACATGCCATTCTCTTCCCCCATTCCATGAAAACACGATGCTCAATCTAATTCACTCCTCTTGGCCGCACCACCTCTTCCCGCCTTCCTCCTCCTTCCGCCGCCACTTCTGCCGTTCACCTCCACTTCCCCCGCCTTCTGCTACCTCACAAATGGAAGCTCAAAACTGTTGGGTTTTATGTATTTAATTATATTAAATACTTAAAAGAGGGTGAATGGGAAATGGAGAGAAATTAAATTTGAGTGAAATTTTAAGTTTCCCCCCTTGGCAAAATGGAGGGAAATGAAATTTTTGAGTGAAATTTTAAGTTTTCCCCCTTGGCAAAGAGACATTGTCTCATATTGGAAGAGGAAAAGGTTTTTGATGGGTATATAAGCAATTGCTCTTCTTCTAGCTCATAAAGAGTTGAGAAGAAGGCAAGCCTCGCGCCGCCGTCGTCGTCGTCGTCGCTCGCTCGGCTCGGCTTCGACTTCGGCTTCGGCTTTGGAATATTAACAGAAATGTTATTAAATATTTTAGTTTTCTGTTTTTGTAATAGAAAATTAACTACCCTTCAATTTTCCCTCTTTATTTTCCCTCTTTATTGTTGAGTAAATAACCATTTATGTTATGGCACTTATGCTGTGGCCGTTTTGCATAAACAGCCATTCTGAAGAGTTGCACCTCTTCAGATTCCAACCCAACTTTGGCTATAAATACAAGGTTATTCTGCTCAGAATTTCCATACGATTTTCTGAGTTTCTCCTCCTTCTTCTGCATACTTTTAACATCAAACAAAGCAACAGTAAGTGTGATTTGCTACCGAACTTTGTGTTCGCTGAAACACTGGGGTTTGAAGTACCACTACACCAGTGTGTAATTCGTTCTATCCTGGGAGGAAATAATCCATAACCTTGGGTACTAGGAGGGGATTAAATTCCTTAAGGAAACACTGTGAATTTAGTGGGCTCGAATTGGTTTTTGTTATTTCGTTTACATTTCTGCTTATGTTCATTTATATTTTTCAGAATTATTTTACAAATACATATTGCTAACAAGCTTAAGGAATTTAATATATTTTTTGTATTTGTACTCACTGTTTCTGGAGAGTAAAACCCGTGTGGTTTTGTACTTTATAAAAATCTACGTGATTTTAACGTTTGTGTCATTCTTTTACAAAAATGACTAATGATAATGTGAACCAAGTTGTTCCAATGGTGACTGTCAATGCCTCAACAAGCCGAACGACACCGGCAGCATTGGCACCGGCGGAGAAACCCGAAAATTTTTTCGGGATTGATTTCAAGCGCTGGCAACAAAAGATGTTCTTCTACTTGAATACTTTAAGTCTCCAGAATTTCATCAAGGAAGATGTTCCTGTGTTGTCCGATGAAACTCCAGAAACTGAATGCTTTCTCGTGATTGAGGCGTGGAAGCATTCAGATTTTTTGTGCAAGAATTATATTCTAAGCGGGCTGGAGGATGCTTTGTATAACGTCTACAGTGGCGTGGAAACGTCAAAGGAACTGTGGACTGCGCTTGAAAAGCAATACAAAACCGAAGATGTCGGGTTGAAGAAGTTCGTTGTTGCAAAACTTTTGGACTACAAAATGGTAGATAGCAAGTCTATTATTACCCAAGTCCAGGAATTGCAAGTGATTATTCACGATCTCCTTGCTGAATGTATAAATCAAATTAATATTGATGTTGAAAGTAGTAATCTTAGTATTTTTACTAATAGAAATTTCATTGAAGGTCTTGTTATCAATGAAGCATTTCAAGTAGCAGCGATGATTGAGAAGTTGCCTCCTTTGTGGAAGGACTTCAAAAACTACTTGAAACATAAACGCAAGGAGATGTCCCTTGAAGATCTCATTGTTCGGTTGAGAATCGAAAAGGACAACCAAGCTGCGGAAAAGAGAGGCCGTGGAAATTCAACAATAATGGGAGCAAATATTGTTGAAGAGAACAAAAAGAGAAAGAAGGCTTCTGGACCGAAATACAACCCAAGCAAGAAGCGGTTCAGTGGAAACTGCTACAACTGTGGGAAAACTGGACACAAATCTACGGAGTGTCGTGCTCCGAAGAAAGACAAGAAAAGGGGTCAAGCAAACATGGTTGAAAAGCATGATGATGTTGATGATTTATGTGCCATGCTTTCCGAATGCAACTTGGTGGGCAATCCTAAAGAGTGGTGGATTGATTCTGGAGCCACTCGCCATGTTTGTGCTGTTAGAGAAGCTTTTGCTTCTTATGCTCCCGTTGGACCCGATGAGACGATTTCTATGGGAAATGCTTCAAAGGCGAAGATTGAAGGATATGGGAAAATATTTCTCAGAATGACTTCCGGCAAAGTGGTGACTTTGAACAACGTCCTTCATGTTCCCGAGATTGGAAGAATTTAGTCTCTACTGGACTTCTTGTTAAGAATGGGTTTAAATGTGTTTTTGTTTCCGATAAGGTTGTAATAAGTAAGAATGAAATGTTTGTAGGAAAAGGTTAACTCACTGAGGGCCTTTTCAAGCTGAATGTAATGGTTGTTGAAAATAATAATAAAATTTCAGCTTCTCTTACTTACTGAGCATGAATTATGGCATTTGGGTCATGTCAATTATAAAACCTTACGGAAAATGATTAATTTGGAAGTATTGCCTAAGTTTGAATGTGACAAATCAAAATGTCAAGTATGTGTGGAATCTAAGTATGTTAAACATCCTTATAAGTCAGTTGAAAGGAATTCAAATCCTTTAGACTTAATTCACACAGATATTTGTGACATGAAGTCAATACCATCTCGCGGTGGAAAAAAGTATTTCATAACTTTTATTGACGATAGTACTCGATATTGCTATGTTTACTTACTTAATAGTAAAGATGAAGCAATAGACGCATTCAAGCAATACAAAAATGAAGTTGAAACGCAACTTAATAAGAAAATCAAAATGATAAGAAGTGATAGGGGTGGTGAATATGAATCTCCTTTTGAACAAATATGTTTAGAATATGGAACCACTTACACGCCCCAATCCAATGGGATTGAAAAAAGAAAGAATCGTTCATTAAAGGAGACGATGAACGCTTTATTGATAAGTTCTGGTTTGCCACAGAACTTGTGGGGGGAAGCCATTCTTACGGCTAGCCGGATACTAAATCGAGTACCCCATAGCAAAACACAATCCATTCCATATGAAAAATGGAAAGGAAGGAAGCCCAACTAGAATTATTTTAAAGTGTGGGGGTGTTTGGCAAAAGTGCAAGTTCCTAAACCCAAGAAAAATAGGACCAAAAACCGTTGATTGTGTTTTCATAGGATATGCGATTAATAGTAAAGCATATCGATTTCTGGTTCATAAATCACAAAATCCCGACATTCATAATAATACGGTTATAGAATCAGATAATGCTGAGTTCTTTGAAAATATATATCCGTATAAAAAGGAATGTGAGTCGATTGGTGAAGGATCTAAATGACCTCGGGAAGAAACAAAAGAAAGTACACGTAACTAGGAGGATCCAAGACGTAGTAAACGTCAAAGAACGTCTACTTCATTTGGACCAGATTTTGTGACTTTCTTATTGGAAAATGAGCCTCAAGCATTTAAAGAAGCTATGTCTTCTTCGGAATCATTGTTTTGGAAAGAGGCAGTCAATAGTGAAATAGAATCCATACTGAACAACCATACATGGGAATTGGTTGATCTTCCTCCTGGAAATAAACCGTTGGGCTCTAAATGGATCTTTAAGAGAAAAAAGAAAGATGATGGCACTATTTACAAATTTAAGGCAAGACTTGTGGTCAAAAGGCATAGACAACGAGAAGGTCTTGACTATTTCGATACATACTCTCCAGTTACAAGAATTACGTCCATACGAATGTTAGTAGCGTTAGCTGCAGTTTATGGTCTTGAAATACATCAAATGGTGTCACGCCTCCTTTTTTACACACCTACCCCGACGGATAGTGTATAAGGGAGTTTTTCCATTTAAAGTGACATTATTCGAAATGGGATTATTTATTTATTTCAGAGTCGCCACTTGGGATAGGTTTGGCTTTTGGTGTCGCAAGTCACCGGTTTATCTTGAATCCCAAATCGAGGAAAATTTCGACTTCCCGAATGGAGTCTGCGAACCAGAAATTCTGAATAAGGAATTTTGTTGACCCGAGGGAAGGTGTTAGGCACCCCCAGATCCCGTGGTTCTAGCACGGTCGCTTAAACTATTATAATTGGCTAAAAATCTTATTTCAATACATATCATCCTATAGTGCAATTTTTTTAAAATTATTTACCGTTTTTAATTAATTTTAGGAAATTGAACGTCGTTTAAAATATGTTTTCGGATCATGTCACATGAAATGCACCCAGATCCTCGACACATTTTATTCAACGTTTTGGGATTTGGATTTGGGTCACATGAAATGCACACCCGAGTTTAGGAAGGTAAAATTATTAAAGAACGCGCCTAAAGCGACTAACGTGTTATTAACTTTGCGGGAGGCCATGAAAATTCACTAAATGGCACGTCCAGAATTTTAAATATTTTAATATGAGTATTTAAAGAGGGCCACGCAGTTTGTGATTTTATTTGGCGTGGCGCACCTCATTTTTATTTTAAAAGCCAACCTAAAGGAACTATGATTTGCTTTTAAGTATTGTCTCTAAAAGGGCCTTAATTAATTAGCATTATTAATTACTATTATTAAAAGCATTCAAGGAATTTGGGCCTCAAGTTCAATTCCACACTTAAACAAAAGGAAAACCTCTTAATTCAAATGTGCTACTTAACTTGGAAGGCCCAAAATTATTTTATTTTTTTTTAATGAAATTCATAATTTTGATCAAGGCATTCAGCACTTGGCTTCGTGTTTGGGCCCAATCGTGAAGAAATTGAAATTGGAACCTAAGCCCAGACTGCCCAGGCCCTTAATTAATTGAGTTAGAAAGAGATGGGCCTGGCGCCAGTTCTGGACAGTTTTCACATAATTGGGCCATGTTGGATCACCTCTTCATGGCCCAGACAGTCCAGGCATTCATCAAACCAAACTAAACTATCCTTAACAATTCACTAATGATTTAAACTATAAACTAACATCAGGACTTAATTTTGATGCACATGAAACATGGAACTAGGAAGCTAATGATCGACATCGAGATTCGATTTCACGTATCAAATAGAATTTAAACATTTTTATTAAGTTATGAATTAATACAAGCAATTATAGGAAGTAATGATTAAACTAGAGTGATTATCAACTATATTGAAGTATCAAACTTAAAACAAACTTAACATGCTGAGACACTGATTCCCTGATTTCAAAACCAGCACTGCTGAAATTATAACTGAGACTTGTGTGTTAGACCTAAACTTAAACTCTCATGTGGAATTCCAGTACTGGTTCTAAAAAAACAGCTTCAAGTTCATATTACACTCTAATTTTAGCTATTCAAACTAATCAGGACACTAACTCTACTAACATTTAACATGAGAGCTGACTTTAAATCAGTAAACTACTAGATAAAATATTCACAATACGATGAAAACAGTCCAATTAATCGAATACAACTTGTTAATACACATGAGACAATTATCCAAATAATACTGTTAAACTAGGTATCTAAGCTAAATAACAATAGCTAACTTCATGTGAAACAAGCAGTTCTTCATTATTTAACTTCGAATATGTGCATACATATTGATCCAATCTTCAACATTACTTGAAGCTAACATGTACCTGGAAATTGAAGCAAAATAAAGATTGAGGATCAGCCAACAATCAACAGAACAACAGTTGTGAACCAGCAGAGAATCAACAGATCCAGAACAAGACCAAGAGAAGGAATAGAATGTAGTTGATTTCTCAAAAATTAAGCTTCAAGCTTCGATCAACCAAAACACAGAGCTGAACCGATAATGCAGGAATAGAATGCAGGAGCAGAACTTTGACAATGAATTTCAGTGGCTGAACTGAATAGAATAGTAGATCTGTGGACTGCAAAGCTATTTTTGTTGAGTTTTCTAGACTTCCTCTCTAGGATCTAACCTTTCTGTACCTCTCTACTTCTACAGGAACTATTTTTGAATTTTTTAGTAGATTTTCAGTAGTTTTGGATCTGAATGTTTTGATTTTTTCAGAGTATTGCTCTCTAGACTTCTAAGAACTGATTTGAACTTTTGAATTTCAAATTTTGAATCTCTAATGCTTCTAGAAACTTGTGGGGATTTTTCAGATTTCAAACTTATCTTGCAAGGCAAGGGGTTGTCCTTTTATAGGCCAAGTTAAGGGAAGTTTCAGAAATTTCACTTTGCACCCTTACCCCCTCTTTTATTTTCAGTTTTAGCTTAGTTAGTCCCTGAAAGACTGACTTCTTACCCAATCTAGATCACTAAATTCCTAAAATTCTAATTGGAACCCCATCTAGAATATACTAGGGGTCTCCAATTCAGTTATTTGCAGGATTCCCTATTTTGAATTACCCCAATTACCCTTTTCAATTCTGAAAATTACTAAACTAAACCAACCCCTTTTACCTTGGTCCACTAACCCCAGTTAACTATCTAGGAGCTGGAATCAAACAGCTAATACCAAACAAATCCTAAGAATTGAACTAACATGGAAATTAATTCTAAAAATCAGTAACCAACCATTAACGACAAGCAAACAAAATTGAAAACTAAAGTCAGATTAACAACACCAAGCATGGATTATTTAATTGAAACCAAAAAAAAAATCAGAACAGAACAAAATTAAACCAAAAATCAAAACAGGACAGAATTAATCAAAACCCTAAAAATTCTAAATCGTTTAATCATGGAGGCAATTAATCAAAGAGGAAAAGAAAAAGAAAACTTATTGATGAAAGGTTGAATAAAATAGGACTCCGGTTTGAGGCCCGGAATGATGTGAACGAGCACATTATTTCATGCCTCGACTCAATCTCTGGGCCGAGGTATTTGAGAAGAACTTGAGCAAATAGAACTTCTAGGGTTCCTCCCCTTAAAAGATTTGAAATTGGAGGAGCTCCGGTTACATTCGAGGGTTGTGGACTATGGATTCGTAGAGAGGGAGGTAAGGAGGCTATGTGGTGTTAATTTGGTTGAATTTGGATGACTTAGGGTTTTGGGCGATTCATTCGATTTAAAATTTGAGAAGCTCGGCTGGAATTTGAGGGATGGGGTTTGGGGTTTTGGAAAGAGGAGAATACGGGAAATCCGTGGTGTAAATTTGAGGGCGTTTGGTGACCAGCCGCCGCCGTGAGGCGATTTCCGGCGGCGGTCCAGGGTGGTGGACGGTGGAGATTGTGAAGGGGGTGTGTGCTGGTGAGGGAGACGGGCTTGGGGGGGTAGGTAGTGTTTGGACAGTTATATGATATTGATACATGACTTCCCAACCAAAATCCTCAACGGCTGGGATTTGTCCCTGGTTAAACGGCGTCGTTTCATTTATGGGCAGGGCAGGCCGGTTTTTGGAGTGGGTCTTGGGTCGAGGCCGGGTTTGGGGAGGTCTGGCTTGGGCTGAAATGGATCTGGCCCAACCGTTTATTCTTCAATCAGGCCTGTTGTTTTGTTTTCCCTTTTTTTTTTTTTACAAATTCAGTTCAATTAATTCAATTCCTTTTACTTGTTTTCTTTCTTTTCTCATTTTTTTGTTAAAATTCAGAATTAAACTAAAATTAAAACTCAAAATTAAATCAAACTTCCTAGTTAAGCTACAATTAAGCCTAATACCCTTTTAAAGAAAATTAATAAACCTAAAAAGAACTAAAATTAACATCAAAGTTTCTTTATGGTATTTTTTTTGTATTTTTGTACAACCCTAATTACCATCAGTCCTGAAATAATGTGAAACTAAATCCTAAATGCCCATACAATATTTTTATACTTTTATGAATTATCATGCACACACAAGTGAAAAAATACACACAAAATTACACAATTAAATCCTAAAATTCAAATAATAAAAGAAAAATCCTAACTTTTAAGAATTCTATAGGAATAGTTTAAGCGAGGCAAAAATCACGTGCTCACAAATGGATGTTAAGACAGCCTTCTTAAATGGAGAGTTGGAGGAAGAAATTTACATGGAACAACCTGAAGGGTTTGTGGTTCCAGGTAAAGAAAAGAAGGTATGTAGACTTGTTAAGTCCCTTTACGGACTAAAACAAGCACCCAAATAATGGCATGCGAAATTTGACCAAATAATGTTGTCAAATGGTTTTAAAATAAATGAATGTGATAAATGTGTGTACATTAAAAATGTTTCCAAATCACATAGTCATTGTTTGCTTATATGTGGATGATATGGTGATAATGAGTAATGACATTGCCAACATAAATGCGACTAAGCGCATGCTAACTGGCAAGTTTGATATGAAAGACTTGGGAGTTGTTGATTTAATTCTGGGAATTAAGATCCATATGACTTCTCGGGGTCTGGCATTGTCACAATCTCATTATATTAAGACAGTACTTGAAAAATTCAAGCACTTGGGCTTTAAAGTTGCAAAGACTTCAATTGACGTGAATCTTACATTAGCAAAGAACAAAGGCCAAAGCATATCACAATTAGATTATGCTCGTGTGTTGGGTTGCTTAATGTACATCATGAATTGTACACGACCAGATATAGCTTGTGCTATAAGTAAATTGAGTCGATATACGAGCAATCCATGTCAATCTCATTGGATGGCCATGAAACGAGTTTTGGGGTATTTAGTACATACCCAGGACTAGGGGTGTTCATAAAAACCCGAAAAACCGAACCAAACAGAAAACCGAACCAAACCGACCAAAAAAATCGATACTTTTTGGTTTGGTTTGGTTTTGGTTTTAAATTTTAAAAACCGATCAAATTTTGTTTGGTTTTGGTTTTAATCAGAAAAAAAAATCGAACCAAACCGGCTATAGAAGTAGCTATTTCAAATTTATTATTACACCTATATATATGTATATTTTTATACAATGTTTCAAAATTTTAATGGTAAATGTTAATAGTTTGCACTTTTAGTATAGTTCTTTACCTTTACAATCTAGTTTGATTGGTAGTTTTCTTTTGTTAAGTGTAAGAATCCATTTCGTGTTAAATATAATATATTTTTAATTGAGTCCTTAAATTATTCATCACTATTTGATTCAATTATCATCGATATATCTTGGTAAATAATAGATTTCTCAAAGGGCAATTAATTTGATAGTGTTACGTTAAAAATGTGGTCGCCAGAATATGTGTTTGGTAGTGTGTGTCTTATATTTAAGAAAAAACTGACAAATAACCGAAAAAACCGAAAAATCGACAAAACCCCACATAAACCGAATCGAGAAAAAACCGACTTAATTGGTTTGGTTTGGTTCTAATATTTGAAAAACCGACTTACTTGATTTTGTTTCTTTTTAGAGAAAAACCGAGCCAACCCGAACCATGAACACCCCTACCCAGGACTTTGCTTTGCACCACAGTAAATATCCTGCGGTCATTGAGGGATACTGTGATGCAAATTGGATCACCGGATCAACTGATTCCAAGTCCACAAGTGGATATATATTCACTATTGGTGGAGGAGCGGTATCTTGGAAGTCGTCCAAACAAACTTGTATTGCCCGCTCGACAATGGAGGCTGAATTCATAGCTTTAGATAAAGCCGGTGAAGAAGCTGAATGGCTCCGGAATTTCTTGGAAGATATTCCATTTTGGCCCAAACCGTTGGCACCAATATGCATACATTGCGATAGTCAAGCGGCAATTGGAAGGCTGGGAGCGCTATGTATAACGGTAAATCTCGTCATATACGACGAAGACATAAAACCGTTAGGCAATTACTCTCTAGAGGAATTATCACGATTGATTATGTAAAGTCAAGTGATAATGTGTCGGATCCACTTACAAAAGGCCTAACTAGAGAGGTAGTTGAGAAATCAGCAAGGGGAATGAGACTATGGCCAAGAACAAGTCATAGTGGCGGTAACTCTAACATAGAAGACTGGAGATCTCAAGATCTAGGTTCAAGGAGATCAAACAAAGTCATTAATGACGGTTCAACATTGTCAACTAAACTTTTGGTCCATTCTCGTGATGAGACAATGTTCAGTACCAAGGATAAAGCATTAAGGCTTTTTAATGATTTCTAAATTTGATACGGGGTATATCAAATAGTGTATCTACGAGATGACACGTTTAGGAATCACCTATGTAAGTGTGAAGTGTTAGCCGCTTCAAGGAGAACTTTGGAAGGCCAGTTCTCTACGCACTTATGAAACCAGGCGGTGTTCATGGCTGAAACGAACACAACAATGAGAACCAAAGACGGTTAAGGGTTGGTTGTGTGACTTGTGGTTGTCTAGGTATACACTAAAGTTCGACGGTTCGAAGATATCAAATCTACCGATTGATCGAGTATATCCGACATAAGTTCACTACGGAAAGTTCAAAGGGAAACCTACTTATCCGGATGCAATTAATCCTTGCTTGCGAATCACACAGTTTTTCATGCATGTTTCCGTGATATAGCCATTCCCCATTCATGTGGGGATTGTTGGGTTTTATGCATTTAATTATATTAAATACTTAAAAGAGGGTGAATGGGAAATGGAGGGAAATAAAATTGTTGAGTGAAATTTTAAATTTCCCCCCTTGGGTATATAAGCAATTGCTCTTCTTCTAGCTCATAAAGAGTTGAGAAGAAGGCAAGCCTCGCGTCGTCGTCGTCGTCGCTCGCTCGCTCGCTCGGCTCGGCTCGGCTCGGCTTCGGCTTCGGCTTCGGATTCAAGCCTCGCGCCGTCGTCGTCGTCGTCGCTCGCTCGGCTCGGCCCGGCTCGGCTCAGCTTCGGATTCGGATTCGGATTCGGATTCGGATTTGGTCAAATGATCGATCGATTGATTAAATATTAGTTTTAATAACAGAATATTAATATTAATATTAAATCCAATTCAGTTATCCAAATTTCAGTTTTCTATTTTTGTAACAGAAAATTATCTACCCTTCAATTTTCCCTCTTTATTGTTGAGTAAATAGCCATTTATGTTACGCCATTTATGTTGTGGCCGTTTTGCATAAACAGCCATTCTGAAGAGTTGCACCTCTTCAGATTCCAGCCCAACTTTGGCTATAAATACAAGGTTATTCTGCTCGGAATTTCCATACGATTTTCTGAGTTTCTCCTCCTTCTTCTGCATACTTTTAACATCAAACAAAGCAGCAGTAAGTGTGATTTGCTACCGAACTTTGTGTTCGCTGAAACAGTGGGGTTTGAAGTACCACTACACCAGTGTGTAATTCGTTCTATCCTGGGAGGAAATAATCCATAACCTTGGGTATTAGGTGGGGATTAAATTCCTTAAGGAAACACTGTGAATTTAGTGGGCTCGAATTGGTTTTTGTTATTTCGTTTACATTTCTGTTTATGTTCATTTATATTTTCCTGAATTATTTTACAAATACATATTACTAACAAAAACTTCTCTTTATTGCACCCATAAAAATCCATCTAAACCGCAAGAACAAAAGGGGGAAAAAGTTTTTTTTAATCAATTCCCTCCCTTTCCTGAATCTACTGACATATTAGACGTAATATCAAGAATTCAATAATGGAGTGGCGTCCGTTTGATGTCACTGTGATCTCCGCCGCAGGCATAAAAATGTCAATTACTTCTCCAAAATGGATGTTTACGTCGAAGTTTCAATCGTGGGTTATGCCAAGAACACAAAGATTCACGAAAGAGTTGAGGGTTTTTGCTCGACGGCGGATTCGCCGGAAATTAGGGTTTGTCCTTGAACAAAGACGACGGAGTTTGGGGCTGAGCAACTTGATTTTCTGTTAATATATTTTAATGTTTTTTCAACGTATCACGCTGTATTTTCATGTATTTCATTGTATTCATTGTCTTTTTTTCCATTGTAATTCAATGTATCTCGTTGTATTCCATGTATTTCATTGTATTCACTGTCTCGCTATATGCCATGAATGTACTCATATATTTTTTTTAATTAATATAATTTATGTATTCGGATGTATTATATAATTTCTCTGAAGATTGTTATATTTTTGGGGTATTTTTCGGTTGAGAATCTTTTTTATAACTGAAAATACAAAATTTGTGTGTTATAATTGAGTTTGTTGAGTTATATTAGGAGTCTATTATGTTAATTGATTAACTTTCCGTTTTAAAAACAATGTAATCCCCTATTTCACGCCGTGAATACAATCGTATACAGTCGAATACAATAATCTGTCCAGCTGTAATCCCGTGTTTCACTCCATGAATACAGTCGAATACACTCGAATACAACAACTGATTAGTTGGACTTCCCTGATTCACGCCTATTTTTACTACTGTATTCATGAATACAATAGCTTAAATATATCAAATACATCTTATAACCACAGAAAAGGTATCTACAATCCGTAATATAGCAAATGATATCTATAGATGACTAATTACTACTAAAAGATGGTGCTTTATGAAAATTTCCCTATATAATAAGGGATTTCAGATATAGCATAAGTGATTATATTTATTTTTAAAGGCGGTCATATTATTTTATTTTTCTTAGTTAAGAAAATTTACAACAAAAAAAAGTTGTTCATAAGCATTATATCACGGGAGACTTCATATTACATGAAGTGGATGAGCTCCATAAACCTTTCAAATATTAGTAGCAGAATAGGAGATTTCAGGTGAAAATAACACGGGCTAGCCAATTTTCGGACTGGTAATCGAAAAATAGCCAGCGTTTGTAGAGTCATTAAAAAATAACCACTGCTTTGCTGAAACACGGAAAGTTCCAGCATAATATGCGGGATTATGGAGTTACTGTGTATAAAGTTCCAGCATAGTATGTTGGAACTCCAGCACACGACATGCTGGATTGTGGAGCTTCTATATATAAACTTCCCGCATATTATGTTGGAACTCCGTACGTAATGAAATTCCAGCACATTATGCTGAAAGCTCATATGTATAAAATTCGAACTCCAGCATATTATGCTGGAATATTTTCGAATTTTTAAGGGTGTTTTTGTTCAGATTTTATCTTTACGTGAAAAAGTGTCTAAATTTCGATTACTTTTGAAACTGTGACTATTTTTTAATTACCAGTTGTAAATTTGGTTTTTTTATTTATTTGTTTTTTCCCCAGATTTCAATCTTCAAATTTAAGCTTAAGTTTTTTTTGCTAATAATTTAAACTTAAGTTGATCAATGGCCTCGTTAGCTCCATCCTCCGAGATTTTTCATCTATTTTCTATATTTTTCTTCCTAAAAAGACCCCGAAAAATATAAAATCTCCTCAATAAAAAAGAAAAAAAACGCATTTCGTAAACCTTGATGCTCAAACTTGATGGCTTAAATTGAATTGCTTGGATTGACCTATGCTTTTTCATTTTTATCATCAACTTTTTATTGTAGATGAAAAAAATTTATAAATTATTATAAGAACGGGAAAGGGGTTAAAATTATTTTAAAATGCTAAAATTCCTCTTTAACTAATTTCCTCTCCATACGTATAAATTGCATATTTTGGGAATTGTTTTTCTAAAATAAAACTCTATCTTCTCCCCCCTCATTCCCTCATCATCTTCAAAAACCTCCACAAAACCTTATCAAATAAAGCCACCGGCGATGGCGACGATTGCAGCCGCCGTAGCGGCGGCTTCCTCCGCCTTCACCTCCCTCCACCTCACTCGCGCAACTCCCTACACGCGCCGCCACATTCACACTCTCATCACATCCTCACTCTCCTCTTCCTCCTCAACTGAATTCAACATCACCTTCGCTCCTCCAAAACCAAAACCTAATAAACCAGAACCCTCACTTCCCATAAACCCTAATTCCAGCTCGGACATCGCCGAACTCGGTGATCAACTCTATATTCCCTGGATTGTTCGTGATGAAAAAGGTAACCTCACTCTCCAATCGACTCCTCCGGCGCGTCTACTCCACGACATGGCTAATGCTAGCACAAGTAAGAAGAATAATAAGAAGAGCAAGCAGATTGCTGCTAAAGCCGCGACGGTGGGTCCTACATCTGAGCCTAAGTATTCAAAAGCGGCTCGCCGGTTTTATAATGAGAACTTTAGAGACCCTCCTCAACGCCTCAGTAAAGTCCTTGCTGCTTCCGGAGGTAACTTTAGCATCTCTAGTTGTACCCTTTTCACCATTGTGCAAAATTAGAAACATTGTTGTAAATAGGGGTGGCAAAATGGTTAAAAGAAAACAGTTAACCACCCATATTATCCAGTAGAAAATGGGTTGGATAATGAACTTTTTAAAAACGGGTCAAATATGGATAAGAACCATATTATTCATTTAGAAAACGGTAACCCACGGGTAACCAATGAGTCTAACTTTTATATTTGTAAAGCCTTAACTTGGGGTTCCTCAAGTTAGGGAGACTAAGAATTCTATCAAAAGTGATCATACGTAATAAGTCGTGGATAACCCATATTATCCGCCGGTTAACCCGTTCTTTATCCGTTTTAAATATGGGCCGGGTCGGATAATTTATCCGTTTTTTCATTGCCCGCATTCGACCCAAACCATAACCGCCCCGCCCCGCCCGTTTGCCACTCCTAGTTGTAAAGTAAGGGAAGAATATTGATATTTATTTATGAGCAGATATCCGTGGAGCTAGCTTGAGTGCTACTGTTTCATAACCTCCCATGCATGAAGATATTTGTCTAATCTTTTGAAATATTGCTAACAACAATAACAACAACTATGCCTCAATTAGGAATCTACTTGGGTTGTCTAGATAAATCCTTTATATTGATTCAGCTATGTTGGGACCCGTTTCATTACAATACTCATTAAATAAACCGTGAATTAAAAAAATACTCCATCCGTACCATTTTATGTGATATACTTCCCCTTTAGTCTATCCCAAAAAGAATTCCACATTTCTATACTTAGAAACAACTTTACTTTTAAGTTTTCATTTTAGCCTTAATGGGATGATTTATAATCTGAGATGTGTATGATTACTTTTTGACCTCAAGTTTCAAAAGTTTTTCTTTCTTAAATTTCGTGGCCCCATGTGGCAGAGGGAGTATATATATTGAGAGACTATAGACATAGAGTCTCTATTCCAAACTAGCTGGGGGAAGCCTTCAATATGTTCTGCTCCATTTGGGCCCCTTTTAGTTCAATACTCATTAGATGAGAGGAGACTAAAAGAATTGAGAGAAGAGATGAAAAAGATTTGCACTTTTCTAATTGCTGATGACATAGATTGTGTTATGCGATATCTTAAAGAGAATTGAAGTGACATCATCAATTTCTTAAGTTGTAAGTAATAGATAGTTGCTCATGCCATAGACTGTGTTTGGGGGGGGGGGGGTGTTATCTGACAAGTTGCTTACCGTGATCACTGACTCGGTTATCAACAAAAAAAAGTATTTGTTGTGGTGGCAATGATATTTAGAACTCAGTTGGAAGTTAGTTGTGCTAGAAAACAGAATATATTTTGTTTATGGGCTTGCTCTGTTGTTTATGTATGAACTAATAATGAGATGTAAAATGGTGAGCATCAGCGTATCAAGAGCAATGACAGCGCTGATAGATTATCTGAAATTGAGGTTTTGTTTTATAGTGGCATCCAGACGGAGCAGTGAAGAGCTGATTTTTCAAGGTCGGGTTACCGTGAATGGTTCTGTTTGCAAAACTCCACAGGTCAAGTTCAGAAATGCTCCCATGCTGCAAAATTTTTTAGGGTTCGACTCCGGTGCATGTTTTTTTTTGTTTGGTTATATTGTTGACATCTATTCTGCTTGTTGGCAGACTAAAGTAGATCCAGCTAGAGATGTAATTTATGTCAACGGAAATCGTCTTCCGAAGAAATTGCCTTCAAAGATCTATCTTGCACTAAACAAGCCAAAAGGGTGTGTCTATCCTTCTCTTTTTATCATTAACACTGGAGGAGCTTTGGATTTTGATTGTTATGTCTGTGAGTCGAGTTGATTCAAGTTTAACAAAATACAGGTACATATGCTCATCCGGGGAGAAAGAAACTAAGTCAGTCATGTCCCTTTTTGATGATTTTATAAAGAGTTGGGTATGTTTTCTTCTGCTTGTATGGGTCTTTTGGAAATGTTTTGTTCTTTTAATAAAACTGTGTCCTGGGAAGGATGAGCTATTTTGTAGTGCTAATTATACTAGGATTTATGTTATCCACAGTGTCAGTTCTAGAAGTTGCACCCAATAAGAAAAGCTGTTACTTCTGAAGCATTGCCTGTACTAACTCATGACTTTTTATATCTGCTGTATCTTCTTATTAAAGGATAAAAGGCATCCTGGACAACCAAAACCTCGGCTCTTTACAGTAGGCCGACTTGATGTTGCCACGACTGGCTTGATTATTGTGACTAATGATGGTATAGATGACATTTTCTTTTATAATTCCTCAGCACATGTTATTTGTGACCTCACCGAGTCTTATAAAAAAAGATAAACCTCATAAGGTTCATTTCAAATGCCGCCTGCACAGTAATCTGGTTTATGCTGCTCTTGCAGGGGAGTTCGCGCACCAGATTTCACATCCTTCGTCTAATTTGTCAAAGGAGTATGTTTTTTATTATGTTATCCCTATTTATATGCCTTGATTTATTTTTATTTTTTTTGGGGTGGGGGGGTCGGGGGGGGGGGGGGGTTTGGGGGAATACACAATTATCTGTACACTATGAAAGTTTTGCGACTTTTACTGAACTTATTTTCTGCTATTAGCTGATCTCTTTTCTTCTTCTTTAAAACTCGTGTATTGTTGAATGTTTAAGCAAACCAGTTTATCTTTCTGTTATGATCATCACTTACCAGATGATCTTGTTCTAGATACATTGCAACTATTGATGGTGAAATACATAAGCGACACTTGATAGCCATTAGTGAGGGAACAGTCATTGATGGTGTCCATTGCACCCCAGATGCTGTGGAACTACTACCACGACAACCTGATGTACCAAGACCTCGTCTGCGTATTGTGGTACTGTTCACTGCTCAGTCACTTATCTTTGTTTGTCTATTAGAAGAGACAGCTAGCTCCATAATCCTGAACTAGTTGGTATAGGCTATTCTGTCAAAAAAAAATTCTGTACTTCTTTTGCTACACATTTTTTTGTTAAGTAGGATCATAGAGCAAATGAGCAGAAAATAAGAATTGATTTTGTGGAAGGATAGCAAAAGGAATAGCACATTCAATTTCTTCTCGCTATAGTCTATGAATTGATTTTGTCAACTCTGATTTTAGTTGCTTTTTAAGTGGGTTCTGATGAACTGTTAGATTAACTGACATTCACTTCCTATCATAATAAACAATGGTCTACAAGAAAGTAAGTTCCACAAGATAGGCCAGTCTAGCCTGAGCAGATGCAAAGCTAAGCAACCAAGGGCTAAGGTCAGACCAGCCCAGGTTTCTCTTTTGATAATTTTTTTTTCCGGATAAGGAGGTTCTCTTACACGGATACACCTGTTAGATAGACCTTGTAAATCCTAGTTTCCCCAATCTGCTGTATACTATTAGCAATGCTGTTTTGATCCACACGAGAAATAGTACTCAGTGGACCTAAATTTCTTCTTTTCCTTATGATATAGGTTCATGAAGGACGGAATCATGAAGTTCGTGAGCTTGTGAAAAATGCTGGACTTCAGGTATTTTGGTTATGTCGAGTTTATTTGTCCAACTTACCATATAACAGATTAGATCTTAGTGAGAGCTAAAGAAAGTGATGGGTTTATGCGAAATAACATTACATCTGAAAACATAGAGTTCATATCAACATAATGCGGTGTAGCTATTAGACATGCTCAACCTTTGATTGTTGGAAGCTTACTTGCTCACTTGTTTTACTTTCACTTCCGGAAAGATCCCTGGATGTATTATTACGGGTCAGCTTCATTCGTCATTCTGTCCAGCCCTGTTGCTTTCAATGTTGTGCTAGATCCATCGTTGCTACTTTGCCATGTTATTCATTAATAACTTTTCAGTTTTTCCTTTTAATGTAAGTTCAATTTTTTGTACTCAGTTTTCTGAAGTTACTTGTATTGACCTCAACTCTGCTGCATTTTTGTATTTCAGTTGCGTGCACTGAAACGTATACGTATAGGTGGTTTCAGGCTTCCATCAGATCTTGCGTAAGTTTGCAGTATTTCTTTCTGAACTTTTTTGGTGAAGCAGTACTATGATTAGGAAGGTCATGTTATAATGTATACTACATCTTCAACCTGTATGAAAGCTGATTTGTGCAGTTCTAGTCAGATATCACACAGTTAAAGCTCTCAAATTGTCAAATATTCCACGCGTAAAACACGGAGACAGGGTGTAGGTGTGCTCCCCGAAGGATAGGATTCACTTGTCCCTTAAGTTATTAACTTATTCAATATCTTTCATTAGTAAGTATGGGGAAGTCTGACATAGGTAAAAAGTTAATTAGATCTCAATATGTGACTGGGGTCCGACTGAATATTTTGTGTGTTTGGGCTCATCCGGAGCTGAGGTTGGTTGCTACGGTTTGAAGCCTGAAATTACCATTTCCTATATGCTTTTCCTTTGAGCTGTTGTTTTCTCTTTATCTATATCTTATATTCACGGAGGCAGTGTCTCAGATGCTTGCAGCAAAGCAGTAAGCTAAAGCGAGACAGGGGGTTGTGCTCTCTAAAAGCTGATTGTCTTTTTGTTCTCTGCTGCAAAGAACGCTTTTGCTTCTTGTAATCAGCGTCAATAGAAAACCATTTCATTTCCTCTTTTATGTAGATATTGCTGTTAAGCTATTTAGACATTCTTTGCACTATTATAGGCACTCCTCCCTACCCCCAACCCCCCCCCCCCCAACCCCCCCTACCCCCCCCTAAAAAAAAAAAAAACTTTTTTTTTTCATTTTTTTCACTTTGCGATCGTTATTTTCTATGTTCTGTGTTAACTGGCATCTTGCACCTTGCCTGTATTAACAGTATTTCCATTTTTCTATCCATGGCAACCTTCTAACTGCAGAAAATAAAACTGGAGAAAAAGAAATAGATTAAGAAGACAGAGGTCCACTACTTCGTTTGTGCACAAATAGGATTTAAAAATATTTCAAGTATGTTTCTTGAGTTTGCATGAAGGCACCTAGGTTTTAAGCTTACACTTTTCTATAGAAATGTATTAAAATGATTGTACTTGGCCATCTCGCTATGTAACCATTTGAAAGGGAAGATTAATCATTTCACTAAAAATGGGAAGAAAGTGCAGAAAAAGGAATTAATTCAGGTATAATCAAATGAAAGAAAATTGCATTTGCACTTCTTTTGTTGACAAGTATATATGCGACGCATAAATATGACGAGGCTTTCTAATGTTCAGAGGCTTTTGTGCATTATTCAATTTACTTGTAGGGAAGTACTTCAGATGCGTTTTCTAGTCTTGATATGTGATGTTGCTTTTTTTGAATCTAATATTTGTGATTTTAGAAGCTTGTGAAATTGGAGTGCGTTTTGAATGTTTTATTCAGAAGTAATGCTATAAATATGTAAATTTTCAAATTTGTTGCCATTGATCGACGAGACCTCCAATATTTTGAACATGTGCCTTCCTGTCTCCTATATTTATGCTATTAAGACTAAAAAGCTACCAATTTCTGCATTTTTGACATGGACCTGGTTGTTACAATGGCTACATGTATTACATATATAGGTTTAGTGATTGGAAATTTGTGCCACACACTTGTTTATATTGGTTTTCTGCTCCCCTTGGGCGCATTTTTGCAGCCCCTTTCTTGAAATAACAACCAAGTTGCTAATTCTCAACTTTGCAGGCTTGGCAAGCATGTTGAATTAAATCAAGCTAATCTGAGGGCATTGGGTTGGAAGAGTCAAAAGTTAGATGAGGTCAAAACCTAGTCTCGTAACTACATGCACCAAATGGGCATAACTATCAAGGATTATGTAGAAGAATAGTCGAGGTGCGCACAAGCTGACCCGGATAAAAGAAAAAGAATTTGGTTGTGACTGGTTAGTCGCATTCACTTCTGCATGTCCTAAACCTTCCAAATCTTGAGGATCTAATGGTGTTTTAGTCCTTGCAAGATGAATTCCCATATGTCAGCTATCATCAGTAAGTATTCCTGAAATTGGAAGCTTAGTACCTCCATTAGATACATCTCTCAGACTATATGCCAATGAGCAAGCAACAGGGCTGTAAAATTGTACATAGCACAGTTATGTGGTTGATGAATGTACAATGTTTTCTACAGAGAACTTGTACTTTTTATTTTTAAAATTCATTTTATACTCCCTCCTTTTCAATTTATGTGAATATATTTGACCAGGGCATGGAGTTTAAGAAAAAGTGAAGACTTTTGAACTTGTGTAAAATAAGACACATATATTTTGTGCGGTTATAAATCATTGCATAAAGGTAAATTGTTTCCAAATATGGAAATTGGTCATTCTTTTTGGCACAGACTAAAAAGGAAATAGGTTCACATAAATTAAAACGGATGGAGCACAATATGGACCGAGTTGAGTACTTAAGCATAAACGAAGAGGCATGACCAGTGGAAACTCACAGCTAATCCCAACTTGCTCGGGTTTGAGGCCTAGTTGTTATATGAATGTACGCTGATGCAGGTGATAGTTATTGCCAGCAATTTATGCTTCTTGTTCTGTAGTTCAATTCTGATTTGGTTTATTTGCTACACAGATAATTCCAGTTAGATTGCTCATGTTGCAAAAAATTTGCTGTTGACTAGAACATGGAAGATGGAATTTCTATACTAAGAAACCACGTGATCTTCTGATGGGCATTCTTTAATATTGCCGACAAATGTAGAACATAAAGACCCTGTACTTTATTAATTATATAAAATTAAATTTAAAAACAATAAAGCATAAATAGAACCATCTTGGATCTGACTCGATATTCTGTTGTCTTTCTTGTGTCCGTTTGCACGACCGCCGGTTAAGGCAAAAGATCAAATAGCGAGAGAATTTAAGTTTTATGGGTTCAATCTATAAAGTTTTTAGCATTGAATTTATTATATTTTTAAAGTTATGGGTAGGAGTGGCAAACGGGTATGTCAGATATGATTCGGGTCGGAAACGGGTGATAAAAAAGCGGATAAATTATCCAATCCGGCCCATATTCAATACGGATAAAAAACAGGTTAGTCTCCCTAACTTGAGGAACCCCAATTTGAGGCTTTACAAATTTAAAAGTTAGACCAATTGGTTATTTATTGGTTCTCCATTTTCTAAATAGATAATATGGTTCTTATCAATATTTGACTTGTTTTTAAAAAGTTCATTATCCAACCCATTTTTTAGTGGGTAATATGGGTGGTTAATTATATTTTTAAACTATTTTGCCACCACTAGTTATGGGTTTATATTGCTTTATATTGCAATATTAATGAATTTTTACACATAAATTATGCTTTGGGTTCAGTTGAAAACCTGGTACCGATACCTTACATCCGCTTTTGAATTAGTGAATCACCCTCCAATAACAAGTGTGGACAATCTTAAAAATTTATTCACACTCGATGTATCAGGATAATAATACATATTAAACAAATCAAACTAGATTAACTAGCACACAATCGCATCAAAATTTGTTTTTATTATAATGAGATTTTTCTTCAACAACTCCATCCCACCCACAAAACTTCTCCCAATGTAAATGGCAACAATAGATTTTTTTGATTTGTTTGGAATTGACATACTTGAATATGACAAAAAGAGAAAAGAAAGAAAAGGAGGAGAATAATGAATATTTCAGAAATTATAAAGGACGTGGTCAATGTCATATATAGTAAGAGGGGTTAAGATAGTGACACACTGATATATTTGTAGAACTAGGACAAGCTGTCTTAGGCCGGCAACCCATGTTAAAGTTCACATGTTCTCTCCCATTAATTATTTAGGTGTTTAAAAGTCCAAAATATTGGTGAATTATGTAGCTCTTTTAATTAGTTTAAAAGATTACTTCTACTATTACTAAAGTTTGAATAAATTTCTAGTTTCATGCTTAAATCTAAAGTGATTCTCTTTTTTGTTATTATTCTCCACAATAAGTGACCAATTTGCTTTGGGCACACCCATTAAGGAAATACTAAATTTTAGACGAAAATAGTTAGTGTAACTAAACTACCCTTCATTAAATATTTCACCATAGTTATAGTAGCACTTACTTCTCTTCTCAAATGTGAGGAGTAAATGACTTTTTAGAGATACGTACATAAGGCTAATTTTGAAAAAACAAATAGGATTTTTTCTTGATTATATAAATGGACATTCATTTTGAACCAAAATAAAAAAGCAAATTTGTCACTTGTTATGGAACGGAGGGTAATTGTTGGGTGTGCGAACAAAGTCCCACATTGGTAGCTGAAAAGATTGGGAATCTACCTATAAGGTGTAGGAATTTCTTAATGGTGTGAGGCCTTTTGGGGAAAACCGTGCGGGCTTGGCACAAAGCGGACAATATCACACCATGTTAAGAGTGTCTTTGGGCTAGTTTAGCCCAACAATTGGTATCAGAGTCTAGGTTCAGCGGGACGAGTATGGAGATGGCGGAGTGATGGTGCGGGGCCGCACGCGCACAAGCAGAAGCTAGTTGCGGGCTTCGGGTGCCATAATACTCTAATAATGTGGGTGACACACAGTAATCTCGAAAACTGACCCGTGGATCGTGGTAGTAGGCCACGTGCAACTTAGTTCGAGGGGGAGATTGTTGGGTGTGCGAACAAAGTCCCACATTGGTAGCTGAAAAGATTGGGAGTCTACATATAAGGTGTAGGAATTTCTTAATGGTGTGAGGCCTTTTGGGAAAAACCGTACGTTCTTGACCCAGAGCGCACAATATCACACAATGTTAAGAGTGTCTTTTGGCTAGTTTAGCCCAACAGTAATTAATACATGGTAGTTAAAAAGTGGCCATGCAAAGTTGGTAATAATTGTTCACTTTCAAAAGGCTGTTTAAGTTCACATCAATCTATAGTCAATCTTTGGAAAAAGATAGTAGTAGTGATTTCACCATTAAAGGTTTTCTTTTTGATTTTCCAAGTTCCAACCATAAAGATAAAAAGGGATTCTTCTTTTTCCACTAGTAGGTATTCTTTCTTTTTTTTTTTTTTGGGGTGGGGGTGTGGGGTGGGGAATCTATTTGCACTTATATGTTATCTTTCAGGGTCAAATTGGGCATTAAGTGAGGTCATGTATTACACGGTGGACCTACATTACAGAAAGATGGGTTATTGGCATCCGAAAAAATTGGACAAAAATTTCATGTATACATTTATATGTCTTTAGAAATTAGTAATATATTACTAATGGTACTCTATATACCAAAAAAATAATATATTTGGTTGAATGCAAAATTGTACCCGAAAGCATTCATGAGTCACTAGTTCAACTATCACTCAAAAGATAGGATCGAGAAGTATCATGCATAGTTGCTCCCGTCATTTCTGTCTATCCCACTACCTTCAAATTTTGGGTTTGCCTCGTATTACAACCTGATTCCTTTTGAGACATAAAAGGAACTCCACTCACTTGAAATGTTGAGAAAAAAACATCAAAATTTAAACTAAAGAATTAAGGTACCGTGTACACTAGTCACTTTTTAACTTTTTCTTTTTTGCAGATTCATCTAAAATATTTTTCACTTTATTCTCTTCTAAAGTTGGTAAAGTATGTTTTGATGTTATAAATATCTACAAGTAATATATTTCTATGGGTTCCAGAAAAACACTATATATTACTCTTGATTATCGTATATATAGGTATTTTTAGGATTTTGAATATTATGAGATCAATTCGAATTTAAATTTTTATCACAACTCATTTCATTTATTGCATTTGAAATATATAATTTATACTTATTTGGTAGTAATTTTTTTTCATATGTTATGAGCCAAATTATTAAGCACGGATGAATTTATAACTAGTGTACTACATCTGCATCTGATTGTGAATAATTTCTTTTGTCATGTCTCCACCTAATTGTCTATTTAAGTATAATTCTAAATTATCATTATAGTGTACCTAGCATTCAATGAATGAAAATCATGAAAGGCAAATTTTAATTTCTAGTAAAAGACAAAATATTAGAATTTCTTCCTATCTGATAGTCAAAGTATATGGATAGCTAAATACCTTCTTTTTTTTCAAATTTCAAAATATTGATATCAACTTTAAAGATTTTCACCTAACTAAATATTAGATTATACATTATATCAAAATAGAAAAAATCTTTTGGCAAGATTAATTCCACTTAATTAAT
Source organism: Nicotiana attenuata (assembly GCF_001879085.1). Classification (NCBI taxonomy): domain Eukaryota; kingdom Viridiplantae; phylum Streptophyta; class Magnoliopsida; order Solanales; family Solanaceae; genus Nicotiana; species Nicotiana attenuata. Next base: position 66,091,513 of record NC_031989.1, read on the forward strand.
TAAGGTACCCACAAAACCATATGAAAAAGGCAAAGAGATAGGCCACCAAAGGATGTGGTGCAGTGCCTGAGACTGCTCTTCTCTTAACCAGAGGTCTCGGGTTCAAGCCCTGGGTATGAACAAATCCTTAGTAGGGAGCGCTTCTCCCGAATGGGCTGCTACGCAGTATGAATCCGGATATAGTCAGGCTCCAATGCGGTTACCGAACACTGTAGGGAAACCCAAAAAAAAAAAAAGAGAGAGAGAGAGAGTAAAACAACGCGGGAATTCAAGAAAAGGAAAAAAACAAAAACAAAAGACTCAATTTTTTTTTTCATCTAAAGCTTTCAAATCCGACTTTTCAATCAAAAATTGTACGTGCCGTCCTCTTCTAATAAAATTCTCTATAATTCTCCCTATCGTGAATCCCTCTCTCTATATTCTATATTTCTCTTCAGCTTCTTCTTCTTATGAACTATTTCTCCTTACTCTGAATTCCTTTTCTCCATTTTTTGGTTTCTGGGTTTTGTTTTTTCTTTGAAAAAAATGGCGAGTTCTAATGTTACAGGTAGACCATCATCTTCACATAAGTCTGAAAGATTACCTCCGCATAATTCTTCTGGAAGAAATAATGGGGCTGTTAATGGTAATGTTAATAATGCCACTGGACAGCAACAACAGCATCAGCAGCAGCAGCAGCAGCGTTCGAAAATAAATTCAAGACGTTCTGTTACACCCACTTCACGAATTCGAGCTCCTCCTCAAGACAATGACCCAGGTACCTTTTTTGTTAGAAAAAAGTTTAATGGGTACATTGTGTTAGTGAATTTTGAATTTTCTTGTTATAATTGGTTTTTGTTGTTTCTTATGGAAAAAATGAACATTCTTGTATTTGGGTACTTACTGTAACAAACTGAGATTCTTGTTGATCATATACAAGTTTACATGAGATATATATAGATGACACATTGGTATGTAAAGACTATTCTATCCTTACAAGAGATTGGTACAAATTAATATACTTATCACCCCCTCAAGCGATACAGGGTCTGAAAGAACGTTGAGCTTGTCACGCAAAAACATCAAACTTGGAGAAGGAAGAGACTTTGTCAATAAGTCTGTAAGTTGATCTTGGCTGGGAATGTAGGGCACCAGAAGCGACCTTTTCTCGAACAAAATGAATGTCAATTTCAATATGTTTAGTGCGAGCATGATGAACAGGACTGTGAGCCAAATAAATACTACTAACATTGTCACAAAATATAGTGGAGGGAGATAGAATGAGTAAATTAAGATCCCGTAGTAATGATTGCACCCAAGTGATCTCCGCAGCGGCATGAGCAATTGATCTATATTCAGCCTCGGCGCTTGATCGAGAGACAACACTTTGCTTTTTAGAAGACCAAGATATGAGATTACCACCAAGAAATAAACAGTAAGCTGAAGTGGAACGCCTAGTCGAAGGGCAACCAGCTCAATCGGCATCAGTGTAGCATGTCAAGCGATCAATTGAACCGCCAGGCATGATTTAAAGTTCCATGCAAATAACGTAAAATGCGTTTAACTGCAGTATAATGAATTAACAAAGGAGAGTGCATAAACTGAGATACTTGATTGACAGCAAAGGCAATATCTGGACGCGTAAATGTTAAGTATTGAAGATCATCAACTAGACTCCTATAAAGTGTAGAATTTGAGAAGGGAGGAGACTCATCGGAATTTAGAAAACATTTAGGAGTAATGGGAGTGGCAGCAGGCTTAGAAGATAGAAGATTTGCACGATTAAGGAGATCTTTTATATATTTAGATTGAGAAAGAAAATAACCATTATTCTGAGGAGTGACTGAGATACCAAGAAAAAAATTAATTAAGCCCAAATCATTCATTAAAAATTCAGATTTAAGAGTCTTGATTAAAGAGTTGAGCAAAGTAGTAGATGATGCAGTAAGGAGAATATCATCTACATAGAGAAGAAGAATAGCAATCTCAGAATGACAAGTATATATAAAAAGTGAGCAATCAGACATGCTATTGCGAAAACCATTACGAAGAAGGAATGAAGTAAAACGCTGAAACCATGCCCTTGGGGCTTGTTTTAAGCCATAAAGAGCTTTGTTCAACCGACAAACATGATGTTTAAATTGTGGATGAACAAAGCCAGTAGGCTGCTTCATGTATACCAGTTCATTAAGTTTGCCATGTAAGAAGGCGTTTTAACGTCTAATTGATGGACAGGCCAACTCTTAGATGCAGCAAGAGCTAAAATAATGCGAATGGTGACTGGTTTCACCACTAGACTAAACGTTTGATCATAGTCAAGTCCATATTGTTGATTATAACCTTGAGCAACAACACGAGCTTTATAACGCTCAAGTGACCCATCCGATTTTTGTTTAACTCGAAAAACCCAGCGACAACCAATAATATTGGCATTAGATGGTGGAGACACTAAATCCCTAGTGCGATTGGCCATGAGAGCATTGTACTCCTCAGTCATCACACGTCTTCAATGAGGACATTTATTAGCTTCTGTAAAAGAAGATGGTTCAGATGGAAGAGAAGAGATGGGAGATTAAGGATGGGAGTATCCGTGGTTTAAGAGAACCAGTTTGCTTGCGAGTAACCATATGATCAATCTTAATAGCTGGAGCAGAGGTGATAAGTTGAGTTGAAGTACTGGGAGAATGTTGCGGGCTTGGAGGTGCAGGTTGTTGAATAGGAGAGGGTAGTAAATTTTCAGAAATTTTAGGTGTAGTATGGATAGGAGGAATCGATGAAGTTGGTAGAACAACTGGAATTTGAGTAAAATTAAGATTGTATGGTTGATTGGCTAAGGATAAAGATTTTGTAGATGCATTAGTTTGAGTTTGAGTTTGACTTGTTGAAGGGAGATGTTGGTTACTAGGAAATTGAGTAAAAGATTGAGAAGAATCTTCAACTGGGGTGTGGTTAGGGGTCATAGGATTTGAATTGAGATTAAAAGATAAGGATAAGGAAGAATATGGTTGAGAAATATTAGGCACTAATGTGGAATGCCGTGTAGAAACAGGAAACTTTGTAGGCAAATAAAGATCAATTTTGTTAGGATATTTGAAGGGAGATACGGAAGATGAATTAGAAAGTTTTGAAGTTGGATAGGGAAAAGGAAAACAATCTTCATCAAATCGTACATGCCGTGAAATAAAAACTTTATTACTTGAAGGATCAAAACACCGAAAACCTCTGTAATTAGATGGATAACCAAGAAAAACACAATGTTTGGAACGAGGACTTAATTTATTTTGACAATAGTCACCTAAATTAGGATAACAAGAACAACCAAAAACGTGTAAATGATCATACGTAGGTGACTTACCAAATAGAAGGTCTAATGGAGTTCTATAATTAATTACAGAAGAAGGTAGAATATTGAGGAGATGAACAGTAGTGTGGAATGCTTCTACCTAAAATTGAGAGGGAAGGGATGCTTGGAAAAGAAGAGAGCCTATCATATTAAGAATAGTGCGATGCATACGCTCAGCCTTGCCATTTTGTTGGTGCATATGTGGGCAAGAAATTCGGAGAGAAATGCCATTATCATTAAGAAAGAACGAAAATCACCAAGTTTAACATATTCTGCAGCCCCATCACATTGTAGTATTTTAATTTTAGAAGAAAATTGAGTTAGAACATAGGCATAAAATTGCCTGAACATTGTGAAAGCTTCACTTTTGCGTTTAATAGGAAAAACCCAAAAGAACTTAGTGAAATCATCATGAAAGAGTATGTAATAGCGAAAACCAGTAAATGAGGGGATATGAAAAGTCCAAATATCGCTATGTATCAATTCAAATGGAAAAGAAGTAAAAGAACTTGAATTCATGAAAGGTAATTTATGGTGCTTGCCAAGTTGACAAGCATTACATAAGGAATTTAAACACTTCAATGAAGAAGTACAAGGTAATTTATTTTCTCGAACTAAACTTGCTAAAATTAAAGTGCTTGGATGTCCTAAACGGCGATGCCAAAGAGTTGGAGAAGCATGACTTGCAGGAAAAGCAGTAGAAGCAGCACCATCACCAAAGGAAGATGATAGAGAGTAGAGAGGTCCAGTACTATTGCACCTGAGAAGAGTTTTCTTCGTCTTGAAGTCCTTGATAGAAAAACCAAAATCATCAAATTCAATAGAACATTTATTGTCCTTGATAAATTTTCGAACACTAAGTAGATTAGTGGATAGATTTGGAACAATTAAAACATCTTTTAGAGAAAAATTTGAAGAGGGAGTAGAATGATTACCATGACCCGTGTATGAGATTGTAAGTTGAGCGCCATTACCTACGATTACACGATCATTACCATTATACGGAGAAACTGAGGATAGATTGGTAGCACTGGGTGTATATGTGACGAAGCACCGGTATCAACAAACCAATGACCATCATTTGATGAAGAATGTGATGTTGCTGCAGGAGGAGGTTGAGTGTTTGAAAAAAGAGCTTTTTGGTAAAGAGGAGGACACACACGGGCAGAGTGATTTGGTTGGAAACAAAGTTGACATTGAATGGAAGAGTAGCCAGGGAATGACGAAAATTGTTGCGGTGGTGGGCCTAAGATAGAGGAAGCACGAGGTCGAGGGTTGAATTGATGAGGCATGGCAATAAAAGGCATTGAGTATCCATGATTATGACGGCCTCTACCTCGTCCGCCATTAGAGTTACGACCTCCATTGTAATTTTTACCACGACCTCGACCATGAGAAGTAGAAAATTGTTGTTTTGCAACAAAGGCTGTGGTTGATTGATCTGAAGGAGGAGTAGAGATACTCGCCAATTGAGACTCGTGAAGAAAAAGAAGAGAACGAGTTTCAACAAAAGAAGGAAGAGGGACACGAGTGGAGATAGAGGTACTAACGGAAATATATTCAGCAGGCAGGCCAGAGAGGATTTGAAGGACAAGATATGTCTCAGAAATGGGATTGCCAATAGAGGTTAAAGCATCTGCAATAGATTTGAGGCGATGAACATATTCATTAATGGAGAGATCGCCCTTTTTAAGGTTATGAAATTGAACTTTAAGTTGGAGAGTGCGAGAGGAAACTTGATCTCGAAACAAACGTTCTATTTGAAGCCAAGCTTCACGAGAGGTTAGAGTATGATTGGGTTTGATAATAGCTTGAAGAATCTCTTGTGAAATAGTAGCTTGAATCCATGAAGAACAATAGAGTCGAGTTGAATCCATTGTTGAAAGGCTGGGTTTATAGTTGAGATGCCATTATCATTAAGAACAGTAGGTGAAGGACAAGGATAACTCCCATCGATAAAATCGTAAACTCCATGACCTTTGAATACGGGTAAAAGAGTTCTCTCCATAGCATGTAGTTGGTGTAATCAAGAATAGTGGGAACAAGATTTTTTATGTTGGAGAGAGATATTGCTGATTGGGATGAAACTGGAAGAGAGGAAGAGGCAGCCATAACACTAGAGGTTGAAGAACTGGATTGAGATGAAGATGATGACATGAAGCTGGAAAAGAGGAGAACGTATAGAAAGAACCTAAGCAATCTGATACCATGTAACAAACTGAGATTCTTGTTGATCATATACAAGTTTACATGAGATATATATAGATTATACATTGGTATGTAAAGACTATTCTATCCTTACAAGAGATTGGTACAAATTAATATACTTATCACTTACTGGTTTGTGTTTTTCCTCTTGAGGGTCTTGTGTTTGTATTTGTGAAAAAACCGAGGGTCTTTCGAAAACAACCTCTCTACCCGGGAGGTAGGGGTAAGGTCCGTACACACTATCCTCCCCAAACCCCACTTGTGGAATTTCACTGGGTTTGTTGTTGTTGTTATTGTTGTTGTACTGGTTTATGTTTAGTTTTTTAGTTATTGAGGATTGATTTGTACTCCCTCCGTTCCATTCTAAGCGAGGATGTCTGACCGGACACAGAGTTTAAGAAAGAAAAAAAGACTTTTGAAAGTTGTTGCCTAAAACAAGTCATAAATATTTGTGTAGCTATAAATATCTCCCTTAAGGATAAATTGATAAGTTTAAAGTTAAATTGTTTCTTATTGTAGAAATGTGTCCTTTTTTGGGACATACTAAAAAGAAAAGTGTGACACACAAGGGACAAAGGAAGTACTACTCTTGAAAAATGTTCAGACTTGAAGTTGGTGCTGTGGCAGTTGCATCACATTTGAGTTGTAAAAAAGGGATCGTTGCCACGTGTGTGTGAAAAAGAAAAATAGAAAAGGAAGAGCTAAGTTGAATTTTGAGTTTTTTTGGTTTTATCTGGAAGTAAGATTTGGAGTTTTTGAGGTAAGAGTAGGGTGAATGATGTGTAACTTTGGTTAACAAATGTTGGAAAATTTTGTAATGTGGAGACCCTTTAAATCAGTCGTGATGCGCTAGTCGTTTTACCCCTCATTATTTGGCTCATGTTATTGGTGCAAGTAAAGGTGCTGACAAAGTTAGCAATCAATCAATAAACTGCACCTCAATCTCAAACTACTGAGATCAAATATACGAATACTCTATATTTATGCCTTTATATTGAGGTCCATTATACTATTGCCCATTTAACAGTAGAACCGGATGCTAGAGAAAATTGCAATTCCAGGAAAAAAGTATTTTTATTTGTCAAACCCCTATTAGGATATGGCCTCATCTCCCAAATGCACATGAGGGTTGAGTGACGGTTGACCAATAGAGCCCTTCATGTTTGAGCCATAAAGAAAAGAGAATAATGTGTCAGACTATTTAATGTAGAATTTTGCAAGTGGAAAGTGGATAGGAGAAAGTCAGTTTTTTGGTAAAGTTCTTGGCTTCTATGAGATTATCAAAAGAAGAATCATTTTTGTTGAGTACGCATTCCAATATTTGGGCCGCACTTTGCTCGGTAATATTCTTGTGTAGCTGCATGACTTTTTCTTTTTGTAATTTCCATAGCCACTTCATAAGAAGGGCTGATTTGGTTGAAGCCTCCTCACGTCCACGACCGGTTGAGGTCACGGCAATGCCCTCTTGGATATAATCCTTTTGGTATGAATAGTTTATCGGTTTGGGCATGGATGTTCTTATTTGGACATCTTGTTTGGGCTACTGGATTTATGCTCTTAATTTCTTGGCGTGGATATTGGACATACATTTTAGGCACGTATTCTTTTTTAGTATCATCATTACACAATCTAGTCCTTGTTCCTGCAGACAATCTAGATTTGCTTATCTTCTGCTTCTAAGCTTCCCCCCATGCCCCAATTGACGTGACAACAATAAAGGAATTTTCATGAATTGATTGGTTGGAAAACAATGGAATGGTCTACAGGCTCAAGTAATGTGCATAAGCAAAATCACCTTCTGCACGAAACAATCAATGAGCAGTGAACACCCATATTACCTATGATTATTTACTACACAACCCGCTTTTATACCATACGCCATTTCTATTTAGAGTTGTTATATGCAATGATAATCACATTAAGTCTTTGTTAGGGATTGTGGTAAGTATGCAATTGTCAGATATTATGTGCTGTGGACCGGTTTGTACATGTGTATATTGCCTTATGCCATCATTAAATTTGTTCATTTGTCAAAAATCATGCAACATACTGAGCAATTACAACCAAAATTTCCTAGAACCTGGAAGAGTTAGAGTAGCCGTCAGAGTTCGACCAAGAAATGCCGAGGATCTTCTTTCAGATGCTGATTTTGCGGATTGCGTTGAAGTGCAGCCTGAGGTGATTAATCTCTACTGCGAATTTGCGTGTCTATTTGTCTTTTTCCCTGTCTTTGAATTCGTTATAACTTACTAAATTGATCAAACGACTTCCTTAATCATGCAGCTCAAGAAGTTAAAGCTGAGAAAGAACAATTGGAATTCTGAGTTTTACAAGTTTGATGAAGTTTTTGCTGAAAGCGCATCGCAAAAGCGCGTTTATGAGACGGTTGCAAAGCCTGTAGTTGAGGTTAGTGGTATGGTGGCAGCTACAATGGGTTGAAAAGTGTAGTCTGTAGTGTGCTATCATTGAAATTAGCAAGTTTTCATGTATTTGTTTGGATTAAATGTCCATGAAACTTCTTGTTAGTAATTCAGTTATGAAAAGCCAGTAGCTTTTGGTTATGTTTATGATAGGTTTTTATTGGAATATTTATTTTCGGATGATTACTAGTAAGTAGTGATGACTTGGGAAGACATAGTTAGCTCTTGTATTCAATGATCAGGGCATTGAGCTTCACCATGATTGGATATGATCTGTTGCAATAAATTCCAACTTTTAACCGGAGCCGTGAGTTTCCGCTACCAACTGCCCCATTAGCTAAATAGGCGTAGGAGAACTTGAGTTATTGTTGAAACCTGCCAAGTCGCAATCCTGTCAGACCTTTTTGAGATTCCTTCTCCCTTCGAACTGTGAAAAAGATCTAGAGGGGTCCAAAAGCCCCAAAGAACAGAAAAGAATTTCCAGGAAGCGGTTAGATTAAGACAAACTGCATGCTTTCTCTGCCTTTCCATGAGACACCATCCCTTCCCAAAGACCAACATCAGCACACGTTCCTACTCTGTGAGAAATGCTATTGCTACTTTTTTTAATATATATTTAATCACTGGTCATTACTTACATAGACTGTATTTCAAGTTACTTGACGTGATTGATGTGCATTCTTGTTGGCTGTTAAAGTTCATGTCATACTAAATACAAGCTAGACTGATCAATTAAAGGTGTATCTAAGACTAACGTTGTCTTCTGGAGTTGGTGAAAGATATGGATATTTCGTGATCCCAATGTTCAGTGAAACTATTTTGTCTTACAAATATAAAAGCTACTAGTAGGGTTTACGTCGCTCTCTATTTGGATAAAAACCTACAGAACTTTTATTATGCTATACAACTATGGATTTCTTCCCTTTTTTTCTTGATTTATATTGTAGGAAACAAAACCGTGGTTGGATTTTGTGTGTAACTATTTTTATTTCTTGTTTATTCTGCGTAAACATAATTTGATTGATTTTTGCAGAGCGTGTTGAATGGGTATAATGGGACAGTTATGGCTTATGGTCAAACAGGTACTGGCAAGACTTATACACTTGGTAGATTGGGTAAAGATGATGTCTCGGAGCGTGGCATCATGGTTAGAGCTTTGGAGGATATTATTGTCAATACAACCCCCGCATCTGACAGTGTGGAGATGTCCTATGTGCAGGTATTTATATCGATTAACATGATGAAATCTGTTTGTATAGGTATCCTAGTTTATATCTTATGTAGTAGAGCACTGCATTTAAACTTATGAAGCTACAGACATGCAAATTACTGAATCCATGCACACTGATAGCAAAGACTAAGCAAAATCCAAGAATTTGGATTTTAATGCTATTTGCAGGTTTGTCGAGCAGTTTGCATTTGCATTTAGAAAATTTAAAACTCGGACAGGAAAACGGTTGTTCATTTGGTATTAAGTTTGTTGAGTATCTTGAAGTTTTAACTGTTAATCTCATATATTCAACACTGTTGATATTAGTGATAGCCAGCATCAGATGCTTCTATTGGCTTCTTGATATCCTCGATTTCCTTGTTAGTGGTAAGATTTTTCTTACTACTGCCCAACTCTAGAGAAAGGTGGTTATACTGTCATTAATTTAGTCATTGCATCTAATCCAGAAAACGGAAATATGTAAGAGAAGTGGACAATAGGTGAATGCCGTTAACAACTTAATGCCTGTAGAAAGTGTTCTTATTCTCCTGAATCGGTTAAATATTAAATGTGATAGCATTATCTTGAAAATATTCTTCAACGAGAAAATACGTTTTGAGATATATTAATGAGGCATGTTCAATGCTAAGATCTTTTGGGAATTAAAGAGTATAAGACATCATTCTGGTTGTTGGACATGTCAATGCTTCTCAACTGGGAAGCTTGATGAGTGATGACAAATGCTAGCTTTCGAGGTTCAATATTTGATTGAATGGTCACTGTAACTTCTATGTTCTTGTGGAGATTAAGAGCCTTTTGAGACGGTAATTACTGTCACATGGTCAGACTTTTCAATTAGAAAAAGAAGCACATCAAAGCAGCTTTTTAGTACTGCTGTACCTTAATGCCACCTAGTACATTTCCATCTACTTATTCTTTTAATTCTTTAACACATCCTTAAATTTATCAGGAAAACGTTTAAACCAAAAGTGCTGTAAATTTGTCCAAATATTTTTCTTCCGAATGGTCTAACATTTATTTGTTAGTTGTTATGGAGTCCTTTATATCTACGAGTTTCACGGCTAGTAACTGACATTGTAATTAATGCACCAGTTGTACATGGAGTCTATCCAAGATTTGCTTGCTCCTGAAAAGATAAACATCCCAATTGTCGAAGATGCTAAGACTGGAGAAGTATCTGTCCCTGGTGCTACAGTGGTCAAGATTCAGGATCTTGACCACTTCTTGCAACTACTGCAAATTGGAGAAGCCAACCGTCTTGCAGCAAATACTAAGTTAAACACCGAATCATCACGTAGCCATGCAATTCTTATAGTATGTATTAACTCTTCTCTGCTATTCTCTCATTGCAAGAAGTTGAGGAATGAAGATACATAACTTTATTTTGACCATTTTTCCTGTTCCGACTCATGCATTTAAGATCTTAAAAATTAAGAATACTAAATATAGAAGGTTTCGCGGAAAGAATATGGAGGATAATTTCAGTACATCTTTCACCAAGGAGACACCACCAAATTCCGATGGGGGCATTAGCTCTAGAAAAGAAAAATTGCTCCATCAATTTCTGAAGCCTGTCTATCCCGGCTTCTTATCAGATATCTAAATTTTAATGTAGTCCACAAATTATTTTCACCTTAGTTTCCGGACTTGTTCGTATCATACCATTAAGTTGATCGATTTAGTCTCCTTTGCAACTATTGCCACTAGGTCTCATGGTGCTAATTTTTTCTCTACAACGTGTGTTAGAGTGTCCCACATTAATGAGGGAATAGACTGTTGTCTCCTTATGGTCTTGGGCAATTCGCATCTCGTGCCCTAGCTTTTGTGGGTTGAGCTAGCTCAATGTCCATTTTCTTTACATGGAATCAGAGCGAGATCCATTCCTATACTTGGTTCATGCAATGTTCGACTCCTATGTAATTTTATTCACACTCCAGACGTCTAGTCCTAGGTTTGTCGGAGGGTGTGAGAGTGTCCCACGTTGGTGAATGAAAGCATTGTTGTCTCCTTATTGTTTTTGGGCAATATTCACTTCATGAGCTAGCTTTTGGTTTGAGTTAGGCTCATTGTCATTTTCTTTACACAGTATTAGACTCAGACGCAATGTTATTCTTGGTTGCATAATGTTGGACTCCCATATAATTTTTTCCATGCTCCAGTCCAGTCCTGGGCTGTGCCGGAAGGTGTTAGATTGTCCCACATTGGCGAGGGAATGAGCTATTGTTTTCTTATATATCGTGCACAATCCTCTCCTTATGAGCTAGCTTTTGAGGTTGAGTTATGCCAAAGTCCATTTTCTCTACAGTGTTTGACTTACTTTTCTGAATCATAACATTTAAAAAGATAAATCTTATTACAAGACTGGTAACTTTTCTATGAATTTGTTCTTATCCTTCTTTTACAGGTTAACATCCGTAAATCTGTAAAAATTGATGAAGAAACCGACTCTTCTTTTGGAGAGAAAGACAGCAAAACTGATAGACATGCAAATCAGATACCTGTTGTTCGTAAAAGCAAGCTGCTAATAGTTGATCTTGCAGGATCAGAGCGAATAGACAAATCTGGTTTGTTATTCTTATATTCAAACTTACAAGTTCATTTTGATTTCTTATTTGAAATCTTCACACATAAGCTGTTTCTGGGAGGTAGCGACGTTGTGGTAATGTGGTGATTGAAACTTGAAGAAGTGGAAGCCTGCAATACATGTTCATATATCTCTTACTTTTATTTGGTTCATTCTCCAGAGTAATAAACATAGTCTTTGATTCTTTCACTGTGTTGCAGGGAGTGAAGGTCGCTTGTTGGAAGAGGCTAAGTTTATTAATCTCTCTCTTACTTCTTTGGGAAAATGTATAAATGCCCTGGCTGAGAACAGTCCTCATATACCTACAAGAGACTCTAAACTAACACGGCTTCTTCGTGATTCATTTGGAGGTTATTTAAAGTTTTCTCTCACTTATTTTAGCTCTTTTAGATCTCAAAATATTGTCCATGGTCATATAGAGGTTACTTGCAAGTAAGTGTAATCTTGTGCCCTGTTCTTTCACTGTATGTTTGATTGTTTGTATGTAAGTGTGCTCTTATGCCCTGTTCGTTCACTGTAATGTTTGAATCTTTTTTACTTGAACTACTTGTCCTCAGTCCATGGAGTTAGTTATTCTAGTTCTTCACTACTATAAATATGTTTTAAAATTTTACTATGTATTTTGCTACATGTGGATACATATTAGTAAGTAGTATCCTGTCCCAAGGATTTTGGTCTGAACACTCTATTCAAAAATCTATTACTTGGCCTCCCAAATAAATTCCTGCTTTATATGACGTCAAATAATTTTACCCTACATCCACCATGAGAACCAGAGTTCAATTCCCATCAGAGAGAAAAAAACGCTAGTTAATTTCTTACTATCTGCATAAGCCTTGGTGGGTATAGTTACCTAGTATTTGTACTGGTGGGAGATAGTCATTACTAAAAAAAACCTACATCTACTACTACCTGTCCCTCATTGATCTTCAATTAACATATAAGTTCACATCAACGAATGCTCCTTCTTTTCTGATAAAGAAATGTATGTTCCTTGTGAAGTGGTAAAGAAGATAACAATTGAATTGATTCAAGCTAATGCTCAGTAAAATGAATAGCTATGTGGCTTTCATATGTGTAAGAATGAATTTTTTCACGTCTAAGTTGATTCCAGATATCAGATTGCATGTTGTATGGGAAAGATTTTGGTAGCTATTGCAGATAACTGTGATTAACTTCTGTTATTCCTTTCCTGAAAGCTATAATATCACTCGATCTATCTATTTCTCTAGACGCATGTCTAATTATGACTTGACTATTGAATTTTTCATTACTGGATGGAGTATTGACTGTACACTTGTATACATTACGCATTGCGCATCATGCCAGATTGTGACGGTTTCTATGGTTGTATCTAATTTGTGTTTGACAACCTAGGCTGTAAGATTGTATTACGTGAATGCAATTCTTGGCTTTATTGGTATTTGCTTATTTGAAAATAATATAAGCTAATGAAACAGGTTCTGCACGAACTTCACTTATTGTAACTATTGGACCATCTTCCCGACATTATGCAGAGACCACAAGCACAATAATGTTTGGACAACGGGTGAGATTGGTGCTCTTTTATTACGTTTGACAATTTTTTTATAGTCCTTTAGCCTCTCAACTGTCTTCAGTTTTCCTACTGAACTATACTTGCACAATCTGTCATCTTATCTTTAATCTGGTTCTGCAGAGACTCATGTTTTTACTACAAGTATCTCTCATATTGAAGGAGTGTTAACCATTTGGTCTTTCAACCAACTTGATTCTAGTATCTGTTTTGAATGCCTATGCTCTTTTTTATCTACTCCCTCCGTTTTAATTTAGATGAGGTAGTTTGACTCGGCACGGAGTTTAAGAAAAAAAAAAGAATGACTTTTGAAACTTGTGGTCTTAAAAGCTTAAGGGGTAAAGGCTTTGTTGGGCCATGACATTTGTGTGGTTATAAAAGCTTCTCATTAAGGGTAAAATGGGTAAAATGAAGAGTTTAAAGTTGAATTATTTTCAATTGTAGAAATGTGTCATTCTTTTTGGAACGGACTAACAAGGAAAGTGTGTCATCTAAATTGAAACGGAGGGGAGTATAACATTCGGCATATGTCAGAGAAAGAAGTAGTTTGCCTGTGCGTTCAGCCAATGTAGTATGCAGCATATCCTTATTCTACTTATCATTTGTTAAGATCTTGTCAGAGAGTATTTCAATATTAGATTGTATGTTAGATTGTATGTCTGATATAGTCAAAGATTGTAGGTAAAGAGGCGTGATTTTAGGGATACACTCTTGACTTATGTGTCTTATTTTGTGTATATATTTTAGGTGTAATCTATCTTTTGCATACGTAGTGAAATACACTTACATCATTCACATGGTATCAGAGCCTCCATTAACTCGCCTTTTCTACTCCGGCAGCTTTTTCCGGCAGCCGCTATTCACTCGGCTTTTTCCGGCCATCTCTAATTTTCATTCCAGGTCCGTGAGGATCGATCATTTGTTCCGGCTCCAGTAACCAGAGAAGAGTTCCGGTGAAATCAGTCATCCTTCTCGGAAAATTTTGCCTTTTCCGGCGAAGTTCTCGGATCTTGTTACTCTTTGAGTCGAATCACCTAGTAGGCTCATATTCTCCAGATCTGTAACCACCACCTTTTTCATCCATTTCTCATAGACATTGTAGTCAACTTTCAATGACCAACCAGTTTCTTCATGTCAGTTTCATCATCCCAAGGCTTAATGTCCAATGGAATGGATGACTTTCCACTCTGTTTCTTCTTGGTAGATGCCTTAGTAGCCTCCCTTGCTTCTGCTGCCTTTTTTCCCCCTCCTCTGTCTCTTCTCCAAAGAGATCAATATCATCATCTTGGCTTCCAATTCTCACACCCACAGCTTTCCCAGGAAAACTTGAGGCAAGTTTTGCAGAAACAGATTGGTACCATTGGCCAGCACTGGGGTAAAGATCTGAAGTGGGTTGCTCCAGAACTGCCCCATAAACCTTAATATCGTCCTTTTTCAATTGATCTCCGGAAATATAAGTTTTTCCGGAAAGATGGTCGTTAACGGACTAGAGACCAGATTCAGTGTGGAGATCTGAGAAGATTACAGCCATTATTGAAGAGTTAAAGGGATTGAGATTTGAGACTGTGAAAGAGAGAGTATGAGGCAGTAACCTTTTGGTTGGGGAAAGAGAATTAAAATTGGGGTTGAAAGAGAAAATTAAAAACTTGAGAGTGATTGGGTGAGTCTTGGTTTGGTGGGTCACGTGAGTGGGTAAGAAAGCTTTAGCTTTTGATAAGCTTTTCCCTAGCTGAAGGTATTTTGTTTCAAGTCCCACTTTACTGCTTTTCATTACTTTTGGTGGGTATTTTTCTGACGAGCATACTTATCCACAAAATCTTAAATATTCCATTAAACTGCAAACCTGTTGACACTCCTATGGACCCAAATGTCAAACTCGTCCCTGGATAGGGGGAGCCATTTGAAGATCCTGGCAGATATCGAAGACTGGTCGGTAAACTAAATTATCTCACTATCACGCGACCAAATATTTCATTTGCAGTAAGTGTGGTTAGTCAATACCTCCAAGCTCCGTGTAAAGATCATTGGGATGCAGTTATTCATTCGCATCCTAAGATATATCAAAAGAGCTCCAGGAAAAGGACTGTTATATGAAGACAAAAGTCACACTGACATTGTTGGATATTCTGATGCTGATTGGGCAGGTTCTCCGTCAGATAGACGCTCTACTTCTGGGTACTGTGTCATGATTGGAGGAAATCTAATCTCTTGGAAAAATAAAAAGCAAGATGTTGTTGGCAGATCTAGTGCAGAAGCAGAATATCGAGCTATGGCTCTTGCGACATGCGAGCTTATTTGGTTGAAATAGCTCCTCCAAGAGTTAAAATGTGTTGAGTTCAAACAGATGAAGCTTATATGTGACAATCAGGCTGTCTTCATATCGCCTCTAACCCAGTTTTTCATGAAAGAACGAAACATATAGAGGTGGATTGTCATTTTATTAGGCAGAAGATCGAATCTGGATGCATTGCCACCAGCTTTTTCGGTTCAAATGACCAATTGGCAGATGTTCTTACTAAGTCCCTTAGAGGAGCTCGGATTGAATACATTTGCAGCAAGCTTGGAACATATGATATGTATGCTCCAGCTTGAGGGGGAGTGTTAAGATCTTGCCAGAGAGTATTTCAATATTAGATTGTATCTCTGATATAGTCAAAGATTGTAGGTAAAGAGGCGTGATCTTAGGGATACACTCTTGACTTATGTGTCTTCCTTTGTGTATATATTTTAGGTGTAATCTATCTTTTGCATACGAAGTGAAATATACTTATATTATTCACATCATTGAACTGATCTATAGAGAGCCTTCTTATAAGAAGTTACACACTTGAAAGCAAAATATGACTGATCTACAGAGAGCCTTTCTATTAGCTTTTCCTGCCAAAAAATATCATTGGCTGCTTTTTATATTCCTTGCTAATCATGACATGACAGACTGCATTTCTGCCAATTTATGACCCAAAAAGTTTGCGCTTCTGCTGATATACTATACCTGATATGTTGTTGTGAAGTTGACACTTCAAATTTTTCTTGCCATATGAGCTAACATTCTTCGTTTTATACAGGCTATGAAAATAGTTAACTCTGTAAAGTTGAGAGAAGAATTTGATTACGAGAACTTATGCCGTAAGCTAGAGACTCAAGTGGAGCAACTCACTGTGGAGGTTGATAGGCAGCAAAAGTTTAGGGCAAATGACCAAATGGCTATGGAGAAAAAACTCAGAGAGTGTCAAAAATCATTTACTGAAGCAGAGAGAAGTATAGTTGCCAGGTCCGAGGTAATTCTTTTGACCTCTTTTGTTTTGTTTTTGAGATTGGATTTCTATACATCTGCTTTCTCTGAGGTTGAGCTTGTTAAACAAGGAATCCTTATGCCATCTTCTCCCTTTCATATTTCTTCTCATTCTGAAGGTTAGTGAACTGATATTATTTACTTCCATGCTTTCTATTTCCCTGCATATATTGTATCTCTGCAGTTTCTAGAGAAAGAAAACAGTCGCTTGGTATCTGATGTTGAAAATTTGTTGGAGGAGTTAAATCACCAGAAGAAACAGAGCAATTCAATGAAAAATGAGATTGTGAAGCTAGAATCAGATTTAAATAATAGCAAGGTATGTTTGGCAGACTGACTTCTTTTTTCAAATGTCTTACTAACAATGAGCATTTAGTCCCAATCCCTGCAAACTTTGAACTTTCTCAAACCAGTATACTAAAGCTCCTTAGCTATGCCTTATACAATTTCAGCTTTTGGAGAAGGAGAATGGCTGTTTAAAAGTGGAGTTGGAAAACGTACTGAAAGACTTCAACAGAGAGAAAAATCATAATAATTTGTTGCAGGATGAGGTTGCGCGCCTAGAAATGAGTTTAAAGCAGAGCAAGGTATGTGGTTGACCAATTATGTTCTTTTAACATATTTCCAATTAAAGTTATACAGAGCTATTTTTTTTCCTTTCATATATTCTCCTTTACCTTATCGTCTTTTGTCTCCCTCACCTTATCGTCTTGAGCCGAGGGTCTATCGGAAACAGCCTCTCTACCTCCCCAGGTAGGGTAAGGTTTGCGTACACATTACCCTCCCCAGACCCCACTTGTGGGATTATACTGGGTATGTTGTTGTTGTTGTTGTATATTCTCCTTTACCTATTTGCTCTGTTAGACTTAGATAGTTAGACTTAGTAATTAAGTTACATCTGTACCGACATAGTAGTGTATTTATTAGTGTTCCACATTGGATAAATGTATTGTTTACATTCCTTATCAAAAGAAACAATCTATTGCTTACATTGTAGAAAGTAACTAGAAAATAAGTCAGCTATAAGGACCTTGTTTTCTCATAAAAAAGAAATTAGTTTTCTTTCGTTTTCAAAGTCTCACTTTCTCTTTTATTTTTCCTCACATCTTGTTTATATTTTTATTCATTTATTTATTTTACAACGAATATTAAGCCCTTCAAACTTCTCGAGTATTTTCTCTGAACTCTTATTGAATAAACAAGTGGAAATTAAAAATCTGTCATGTTATAGATTATATTATTAAGGTCGACTTCAAACTATTTCACGTACTTGCTGAACTCCTATTGAAATGTGCTTGTAGAAATTGAAATTATTACTTGATATGATGTTCTGTAAGTAGTTGGCAATCTGGGGATTTGAAACTTTTGCTTCACGGTTCAGATTTTGTGCTTATTTGGTAGTTTTGTATCCAGTTTTCTGCCATAAACTGGACATCTTCTTCTCGTTGGGTCGCTTGAGGCACTAATCTTGTTGCTTTGCTGTTAGTAGAAACAACAGCTAAAAAATTCATCATATCAGAAACTACTTGCTGAGAATACTCAATCATATGAGAAGACGATAGCTGATCTGATGAAGCAATTACAAGATGAGCATGCTCGCTCTGAAAGTGCTCAACAACAATTAGAACTGATGAAGGAGCAATTAACAGGCGTTGAGGAATTAATGCAGGTTGACCATTTAAAGTGGAATGCTCTTTTTGCTTTATAAGACATCAACTTGCAATTTTGTTTCTGAATCCATAGCTCTTACTTTGTTTGATTTAACAGTTTTTTCTTAGCCAAAAATCAACTTACATCTAATGAAGTTGTAAAAGCCTATAATTAGCGTGTGCAATGAAGTTAATCTACTATTAATTTTCTTTTGTCATCATGCTGAAACTAATTAAGAGTCTGTTTTAGTTTCTATATGTCCTAGGTTGCTATTGAAAAGAAACTAATTCTGTTTTTTTTTCCTCTCCTTAAAAAGCATCATCAAAAGCAAACATCTATATATCAGAAGGAACTTGCAGACACTACTCTGATGTATGAGGAGAAAATCGCACAATTGGAACAACAGTTAAAAGATGAGCATTCTCATGTTGAGAATGTGAAGGAACAACTACATGCAATTGAAGAACAATTTACGGATCATGAAACCTCAGCGAAGGTGAAGCTCAATAAATGTTTATAGAGAACTTCTAGTACTTTTCATTTTTATTTCAATTTTAGATAATGTTTGCTTGAGATTAATTAATATCGGGAACATGGTCAGTGAGGATTCATATTGCTTTTCCTGATTGTAGATTCAGAGGGAAAAAGAGATCGATGCACTTAGATCCAGATTAGAAGACATGCATCAGCTGTATGAACCAACTGTGGAGGAACTTCAGACATTAAAAACAGAATATCAGGTTCTACTATCAGAAAAGGTATGTTAAGAACTCTAACATTGTCCCCTCAAGGTTCTGATTAATGTTTAATTCGCTTAAATTATATTACAATGCCCGCCTTCCCTCTCAACCCTCCTGCAAAACAAAAAAAAGTGAAAAAGCAAACAGCAAGAAAAGGAAATAATTTGCATTCTATTGCATAAACAAAAACATAATTCTGTAAGTGGAAAATGTACTTATAATAATCTTTGCTTCCTTAACATGATCCCTTAGAAAGCATTGCATGACGAACTTCATGAAGTGCGACAAACACTTCTAATTGAGGAAAAGCAAAGGAAAGCTGTTGAAAATGAGCTGTTTAATATGAAGAAGCTTGTGCCTGAGAGTGAAGATGGCTTTGAGGTAAGTGTTACCATGGGAGCTCCTTGTCAATCATAAACCTTGGTTAGAGTTAACATCTGATATTTACAGGAGAAGAAATCTTATATGAAGCAATATACAACCAGTGGATCATTCAATATGCACAGATCAACTGAATCAAGGGAGAGAATTTTTGCCCATCAGAACACCATGACAAAGATAATTGAAGAAGGTAAAAAAAACTAAATTCTGAAGTCAGATCTCAGTCTTGTTTTATAATAGCATAATCATGTCACTTTCGACTTATCTTTTGGAGTCTTTAATTTAACTAGGTTTAATGACTTTGCTATTCAGTTGGTGTCCAGAAGATTATCTCTTTGTTGTCATCAGCCGATTTGGATGTCCAAATTCATGCTGTGAAAGTGGTAGCCAATCTTGCAGCTGAAGGTCCGTAAAACTAACTGTTGAGTTGTATTCAAGTGTCAAAACTATGGTGTGTCGGTCGATAGCATCAAACAGAGTAGCTTGATATAAATCTTTATTGGAATGGTAACTGAAAAGGGTGGTACTTTGGCTGGGCACATACTCTGAATTACCTCTTGCGACTTCACAAAAAGCCATGAAACTAGAGTTAGGGCATAAATTGCAAACTTGCAAAATATCTTTCCTAAACCTTTAAACATATCAATAAATATTGGCATTTGAGGTGAACGTCATTAGGCTTTTATTTTGGTTATTACGTAGATTTTGGTGCTTAATGTTATATAATGTAAATTGGCTAATCAATCAGAATTGAGAGGAAGAGAGGTGAAGAAGAGATTTTTAAGCCCACCATTGTATCACTACGTGCTCTACCAGGTCCATAATCTGATTGAACTCCACAAGACTGGCATGAACAAGTTATTGTCATTTCGATTTATGAAAAAGAGATCAACATATAATGCGCAGAGGCAAAACCTAAGTCCTTTTCTCTTATTTCAGACGGCAATCAGGAAAAGATTGTGCAGGAAGGTGGTTTAGATGCACTTCTCCTGCTGCTGCAATCATCGCAAAATACAACTATACTCAGAGTGGCTTCTGGAGCTATTGCCAATTTGGCAATGAATGGTACTTTTGAGTCTTTTCTTCATTATATTCTCATCTGTTCTAAGAATTTCCTTGGTGTGGATTTTTTCATTCACTGGAACCTTCTTAACCATGTTTTCGTCTCTTTTTAAAATGTCGATGAGGTAAGTTAGGATATTCTTCTTTGTGCTGGCCATAGGAAGAAGGATTTAGACGCAATCCAGTAGAACCAGTTAATTGGGCCCAGGAGCTTTGTCTGGTCTATTTATAGGACAAGGACAGTTGAAAAGGTGGAATAAGAAAAACAGAAAGCTAACAATAAAAACAAACAAAGGAGGAGGCTGCCAGGTGCAAAACGATTCTGGATATAAACACTCCTTTGTTTACTTCCCCTGCTTCAACTTTCAAAAACCACAAGAATTTCCCTTAAACCATATATATTAGAACGTTCAAGTGACAGTAATCATGTGCATCAATCTGTCTATTATTTTCCAGATTAAAGGTGTAAACATCAGAATATAATTGCATGTTTGATCTAAGCTCACTATGATGTTCTGGAGAAAAACACATTTGACTATTATCCAGTCAGTTTGATGCTTTAACCCTCTGAAAGCTCTTTCTCGTTTCACATGAATCTGTTGTAAAGGGCTGATGGTTACAATTTTACTTGCTTTCTACTGAAAATTTTCAAATTTTAACCTGTTCAGAAACGAATCAAGGATTAATATCAAGTAAAGGAGGTGCTCGACTTTTAGCCAATACAGCTGTCAGAACTGATGACCCCCAAACTCTTCGAATGGTTGCAGGAGCAATTGCAAATTTGTGTGGAAACGGTAAGTTATACTGTAGTATGTGTAGTCACTCCTGCACAAAAGGTGGCGAATTGATTTGCACTATGTTCACCAAGCGTTCTACTTTCATGTGCATTGGTGGAATGACTAGTGCAAGTTGTTCGCAATGCATTATCTTCCTCAACTTCTTTTGTATTTAAAAGCAACATTCTGTTTTCTTGATCCTCTGAGGCTGGATGATTTGTTCATCTATGTTATACCTCTGAACATTGACAAGGATCTATTTCATGACAGAAAAGTTACATGTTACATTGAGAGAAGATGGAGCTGTCAAAGCATTGTTAGAAATGGCTAGATCTGGAAACATTGACGTCATTGCTCAGGTTGCCAGAGGATTGGCTAACTTTGCAAAGTGTGAATCACGAGGAACAATTCAAGGTTTGCAAGCTTCAGACATGGATGTAATGACTGTTTTTCCTGTTAGCATGCTCTTGACTTGTATTACATTTCCAGGACATAGGAAAGGCCGTTCTACTCTTATGGAAGATGGTGTTTTAAGATGGTTGATAACCAACTCTAACAGTGCTTCTTCTTCGACTAAGCGCCACATTGAACTTGCTCTTTGCCATTTGGCACAAAATGGTTAGCTTTACTTGTCCAAACTTTTTTCTTGTTATAGATGATGATTCAGGATAACCTATAGAGTAATATGGAGATGTATATATAGTTTTTAAGATAG
The DNA here is from genome assembly GCF_001879085.1 of Nicotiana attenuata. Classification (NCBI taxonomy): domain Eukaryota; kingdom Viridiplantae; phylum Streptophyta; class Magnoliopsida; order Solanales; family Solanaceae; genus Nicotiana; species Nicotiana attenuata. The sequence goes on from NC_031989.1 coordinate 66,113,449, forward strand.
CTGAAAACAGCTAAACCTTCTGGCCTAGTGGTATACCTTTGTTCCTCGGCAAGTGCTTGTCTGGGGATATAATGCTCTCTGCCTCAAAAAAGCCATATATGAAGTTATTTATAGTACTAAAAAAGTAAAGATTACATTTTGCAAGTTTCTAGATACATTCAAATTGAAATGAGAAGAAGACAGAAAGGTAAAACAGAGTGTTTTTGTAACTCTGTTGAACATATAACTAATATTATTAAGGATTCTGTAGTTATTAATCAATTTCCCCATGCATATCCTTGAAAATCCTTTTTTGCCATCTGTATGAGTTGAGCTTAAAAAGAAAAAAGTGAGGATTCATATCCCGACCCCAACTTATTTGGGACTGAGGCGTGGTTGTTGTCGTTGATAGTTAATCTTAACGTGACTACGGCTAATGGTAACTTTAAGTGTTGGGTAACCTATGTTTATGCTTCCTGTATTGTTCCTGAGCATAACATATGCATTTGCCTAGGTCTGAATCCTCTCAAACAAGAAAAAACTGCATTAGTTTCCATTTTTTCTGACTTGGTCACACAGCTGCAGCAATATGCAGTTGATGGATTAAACTTGGTCATCATGCATGTCTGGTAGTAATGCAATAATCATTGAGAGCTATTGGCTTCTTTTTCCTCTTTATTTCCTCCTTTTATTCCTTTTCTGGAATTAGCATCAAATTATCGAGTAGCAAAAACTTCTTGCTTACTTGCGGTTTATCCACCTCATACAAGAGTTCAGTGGCATAATATACTTTAAAGTTCTAATGTACCAATTCTCATACTTCTTTCTTCCTAGAAGTTGTATTAGAAACTACTTAAAAAAAGTGTGCACAAAGCATCCTGCGTTCACGCAGGATCCGAGGAAGGGCCGCACCCCAAGGGGGTGTGATGTAGGTAGCCTACCCTAATGCAAGCATCAGTGGCTGATTCCACGGCTTGAACCCGTGACCTATATAGAGATAACTTGATCGTTGCTCCAAGGCTCCCCTTCCTGTATTAGAAACTACTATGGTCAAGTAATAGTTTTGTTTTGTATATTTGAATTTCAGCAAACACTTCTACTGTTAACTATTTCACATATGCTACTCATTCACTCGTTGATGATTTCTTTATTTCCCTTTGAAGTCATTTTTAGTAACCTACAGGTTCTTCCCTATTGCTCTAAACTCAAATAATGACTTTTTCCTAATGGCTATGGCAGAGGGTAATGCTAGAGATTTCGTGTTGTGTGGAGCATTGGATGAACTTGTACGAATATCTACTGAATCTTCACGAGAAGATATTCGCAATTTGGCTAAGAAGATACTGAAGTTGAGTCCTACATTTCAGCTCAGATAAGTGCATAGTGAAAGCAACACTTAACCAATATAAGGAAATTCCAGTTTTTTGAGTCTACAGAAGTAGAACATTATTATGAAGTAGCCTCTTTTACTAACATGTATTTACAACTGTCTTGTAAGTAGCCCAACAAAATGTAACTAAGATGCTTTATGATATGTTTTTGTAAATGATATACCATTTTTATACATATGCATTATCATTTATCAACATTCCAATTTGACTAGTGTATCAATGGAAAAAAAATAAAGGGAAAAAAGAAATGTTCGCTTTATTAGTTCATACAGAGGTGGATTTGACCATTATGGTTCAAGTTTCGGATTCTACCACATTCCATTTGATTTACTGGGTTCGACATCCATTATTTGTATTTATTTAGTGAATTTTTTAAACACATATACATGGTCCGAGCCAAAGCTATAGGTTCAGATGAACCCATAAGTTATGATCTACATCTGCCCTGAGTTCATACTACACTGTAATTATTGTGATTTGTTGACTAGATTTTCATTGAATAGGATGGTAGTCTTTGTGTAGTATGCATCTTCCATACTCTGGCATTGGGGTCTAGTCTTTGAAACCTTAAAAATAAAGATCCGATGCTTGGTAATAGGGGTCGCGAAAGAGCGGGTCAGGATGGAACAAGTTGGTAAAATATCTCATTCCACAAAATTGGAACAAATCTCTCTACTTAAGATATGAGATAAGAAGGCATATCCCTTGTGTGTACTTTTTCTTAGCCAGTAGTCCACTGACATTTTTTTTTTTTTAAATCCCTCCCAAATTAGGAGGATCTATAGTGTTTCTACACTTTTCAAGTGTGACTCGAACCCAGGACCTAATGGTCGTGGATGGAGGTACTTTACCAACTGAGCATGCCTCACTTGTCCACTTACATTCAACGTTTGAAGCAAAGATCTTTTATTACTCAATACAGTATTTTACAGACATGATCCATTTCATCCAAACTAAAGAAAAGCCCTTTACAAGTTACGCCAAGGCTCCCCTTCCATCTTGTGCATCAGTTGAAATTTCCCATTTAGAAGTAAGGCTGTAAGTGGGCCGGTCTTGGACCGGGACCGGACCGGGCCCGCGGTCCTAACGGGCTAAACGGTCCCGGCGGGCCGGTCCTGGTGGGCCGGTCCCTTAATGGGTAATAAGCCCGTGACGGGCCGGTCTTGCTCGTGTAGCCCACGAGACCGGGACCGCTAAGCCCGGGACCGGCAGGCGGTCCTGGGCCGGTTCAACCGGGCCTAGCGGTCCTAACGGGCTCCAACGGCTAATTTTTTAAAAAAAAAAATTTTTTTTTTTAAAAAATAGCCAACGGTCAGATTTTAAAATCTAGCCGTTGGCCTTTAATTTTCAACCGTTTGGAATTTTAAAAAATAGCCATTTGGCCCCCAAACTTTATTTTAACCCCAAACTTTATATAATTACACTTTTCCCCAATTCTCAACTATAAATACCCCCTCATTCTTTCATTTTTACTCACCAATTCATCAATCTATCTCAATCTCTCTCAATCTATATCTAATTTCTCTTCTATAATTGCTTATTTTATTATTGCAATTTCGTGAAAAATTGTGAAGTTGGTGAATTGAAGTATTCAAGTCTTCAAGTCTTCAACGATTTTCAATTTTCAAGAAGTTGTTCGGCAATTCGGTAAACTCGTTCCAACTCTTAACTTTTAAGAATATATTTTTGTGTGTTTAGTTTGCATAATTGTAATTAATATGGCATTTTCTTTGAAAAAAAT
>NC_031989.1:66119290-66173726 GCF_001879085.1 Nicotiana attenuata
CTCTTCTTCATTTCAATACTCAATACTCATTTCTCAATCTAAATTTCTCTCAATCTCTCAATCTCCAATTTTCAAGACTTCAAGTCTCAATCTCAATTTTCAAGTTAAATCATGCCTCGTTCGGAAAGAGTGCGCTTATTTGTGTCGCAATACTATGAAGTGCTTGAAGAAAATGAAGAAGGCCAAATATTAAAGTGCAAGAACTGTGGAAGAGTCTTAAATTTTCGTTCAGGGTGTACCACAGGCATTTTAAGGAGGCATATAAAGTATTGTGTTGAGGGTATTTATCCGCAAATTCGTCTTTAAGATTTTTCAACAATTTGTGTTATTTTAAAATTATTAGACGTATTTATGCTTCATGTTGTACTTTGTTATTAATTTATTATGCATGCCAATTTAGTTTTACTATTGATTTGTTATTTTACATTTTCGTCAAACACTTTAATAATTAGATTTCTATATTATATATACCACATATATTTATATAGCCATGCATAAGAGCAATTTATATATATACATACACATACGGTTTACAAGAAATTGCCCTAAATAAAAAAAATTAAAAAAAAAAAAGCCCGGAAATAAAAAAAGCCCGTTAGGCCCGCTAAGCCCACGAGCCCGGCCCATTTAGCCCAGGACCATATGGGCTTAGGCCCGTCACGGGCTGGTCCTACCCGTTGAGCCCACGAAGCCCGGGACCGCGAAGCCCGGGACCGCCAGAGCCCGGGACCGCTAAGCCCGGGCCCGTTTAGCCCGGCCCGTTTAGCCCATTTAGGCCCGGGCCCGGGCCCACATACAGCCTTATTTAGAAGATCAGATACTACTAGAAATCCGGTAAATACAGACCAAAACAACCGACCAACTTTGGTCGGTTATGGCCAATTACCGACCAAAACGCGACCAAATACGCTTGGATGGTATTTTGATGGTCGTTTTAAAATACCGACCAAAGTTGGTCGGAAATTACCGACCAACGTTGGTCGGTCAATTAAATTCAAAAAAAAATATTGCAAAAAAAACCGACCAAAGTTGGTCGGTATTTTAATTATGTAATCAAAAGATTTACCATATGGGAATCGAACTGGGATGTGTACTGTGACAGGATACTATTCTACCACTAGACAATTGGTGCATTTTATATTTTTTATTTATACTCTTTAATTATATTTTCGCACAAAAATAACCGACCAAAGTTGGTCGATTTTATTAAAAAATAAAATTACCGACCAAAGTTGGTCGGTTTTTAAAATGGCTGACCGAATTTACTGACCAAAGTTGGTCGGTTTCTTGAAAAATAAATTTCGCAGGACTCACAAAATAGTTTCTCGCATTTTTGCGCCAAAGAAAACCGACCAAAGTTAGTCGGTTATGTAAAAAAAAAATTAAAAATTAAAATATTTTGAAAAACCGACCAACTTTGGTCGACTTTTGGCCGGTTTTTTGACCGACCAAAGTTGATCGATTTTTCTTGGTCTGTTTTTGCCGAATTTCTAGTAGTGAGAGTAGCGGAAGAGAAGATATTGAATGTTATTTTTATCGCCAAAATTTCACGGCATAGCCAGTTTTCGGACTGGTCAATCAAAAATAGCCAGTGTTTACCAAGTCAATGAAAAATAGCCACCGTTTTGCTGCAATAGAGACCGGTCCAGCATAATATACTGGAGTTCGGTGCACTTGTGTATGAACTCCAGCATATTATGCTGGACCGGTATACTTTGCTGGCTCCAGTATAATATACTGGAGACTGGAGCACTGGTGCTCCAAACTCTAATATATTATACTGGACCATTATACCTGCTGGAACTCCAGTATATTATGCTGGAGTTCTAGTGTATTTATGCTGGAACTCCATCATATTATGCTGGAGTTCCAGCATACTATCCTGGAACTCCAGTATAATATGCTGGAGTTCAAGTATACTTATGCTGGAACTCCAGCATAATATGCTGGAGTATTTTTCGGGTTTTGAACAGTATTTTCGCTCAAATTTATCTTTACATAAAAAGTGGCTAAATTTCGATTACTTTTGAAATTGGGCTATTTTTGAACGACCAGTTGTAAAACTTGCTATTTTTAAAAATATCCCATTTTTATCACCACTTTGTAGCCCAATTGTCACATCTATTAACAGCATTAACATCAGTATACTTACTCCGCAAATTTAAACAGGTTCTCATGCTCTGTGATAAATGCAAGTAAATGGTTACACACATGATACAACTAAATATCAGAAGCATGACATCAGAAAGTTAAACGACGTGAACATCCTGATGGAAAACAAGTATGAATAACGGAAGCAAATAGTCAGGATCACTTGCATGTAATATAGACAACACATAATTACAGATTTTAATCAAATATAAAATCGATACTTATCTCTTGAAGCGTGACTGCAATCGCCAAAAGATCTTCAAGCATGAGCAAAAACCGTCCACGAGATCATCCTCTAGTTCCACGGTCTTCTGCTGTGTGACCCGAATAATGGCCGATTTTCTCTAGGGAAACCGTGTAGTAGAACTCTTGCCTCCTTATGGAATAAGACCTCTTTATATAGCCACAGGTTTTAGGGTTTAAAATATTTTTCTAAACCTGTTGGGTCTTCCTTTTCCACCAAGAAATATAATTCCATTTAATTCCTAATTATTCGGTCACCGCAGGGACCGCAGTATTTAAACGAGGCTTTCTATTATGGACTTAATCCGAAACATTCGAATTAATACTACCATAATAAATTACGAATTATTCCACTAAAAATTCGTAACTGCACTCCTCAGTTCAATTTTGAAATTCTTCCATTAAAATTTATTTAACTCCTCATGTTAAGATTCAGATACTAATCGAATAAATTAAATTACTGACAATTTAATTCATTGATTATTTCCTTTAGACTTTTGCTTAACTTATTTCATGTGACGAATACAAAATCCACCTGCAGGGTTCACACATGAAAACTTATAAGCTTTCATAAAGGTGTATTATCAATCTCTAGACCGAGACATGGATTCCATCAACTAATTATTACTTCGCCAATGTATATCATCATTGTCCAATTCACCAGGCATATTGACCCACAAAAAAATCTTGCCTTTTAGTAAATCAAAACAATAAATAATATATAGTACACAACTAATAATAATTATTTCAAGATTAAGAGTATAAGTACACTTAATGGATAGAGAATTTATTTTATTAAGTCAGTATAAAATACTTATCTCTACTTGGTCCGTTCAATACATACAAAATGTACTAGCACAAGAAGTCGGAATTAAATCATTCCCATAATCAAGATAAATTATATTTAATCTTGTGCTACAATCATTCCTGATGATTTGTTCAATTCCATCATTAGATTGTGAACATGATCTTTATACTTATAAGAACCGATGACTTAATCTTCCGTGTATAAGCTAAACTCTATACACTAAATCATCTACTATATAAGTAAAGGACACAAACGAATATATAATCTATTTAAAACTTTGTTAAAATTAAATAATAATTATTCCACAATAAATACTATATCCAAACCAAAATCCATGGTTAATAGTATATATCCCAACAATCTCCCACTTAGACTTTTAACCATGACAATTATTAGAATATACTATATCTAAATGTGTGGTTAATAGTATATGCCCTAACAATCTCCCACTTATACTCATAACCATGCATTTATAACTTTCACAGCTATCCTTTTGCACGACTATTAAAAGTCTCTGCCAATAAGCTTTTGCTAAAAGGAACTTGCCACGTATTTTCAAATGCAATCTTTGTCTAGTAGTGCTTTGTCGTAATTAACTAGTTTGGTATTAAGCTCTTCAGGAATCTTGTTATGAAACTCTCCCAAGAGTACATACCAAATTATGATTTTCCTTACTATTCTCCCACTACGACGAAGTACTACTAATATTATCTTCATTACCTTAAGGTATTGAAATATTAGTGACTTCTTCCTGTAGTGTTCTTTGCTCAACATCACTCCCACTACTTGGAGGTAGTAAATTTTTTTTTGTCTATTAACGTTTCTCCCACTACTTAAATGCGATGGAACTTCAATTCCGACATATAGAGTTGTATGTTCTTGAGCGTTTGAATTTCAGATGATTCATTTATTATTCCTTTGCTTAGTTCCTATAAAACTAGTTTACTTCTAGGAACATAGTTTATTAAATAATTCTATTATAGAGAACTGGTATTTGTGCTAACAATTACCTTCTTTTCTTTAGGAAAATAAAATAAACCTCCTTTCATTCCCTTGGATATACAATAAACGTGCAAACATACATCCTTCATTTTATCTTATCTGTTTTCCCTTTCAGTATATATATTGGACAATTCCATATGCGAACTTGCCGCAGACCGAACTTACGTTAAGTCCACAGTTCAATGGGGTCCAAGATACTAACTTAGAAAGAACTAAAATCAGAATGTAATTACAGTTTCTAAAGCATATCCATAACGAAAAAAGAAATAAATCAGAATAATTCACCATTCATCTAAACATCTCCATAAGAGTCATATTTATTTTCTCTACTACACTAGTCTATTATGGAGTATCCGGTGTAGACAATTGAGATATAATCTTCTATTTTTGATAAGTAATTAATGAACATTTTAGAGAAGTGCTAGCCACCTACGATCAGATCGTAGTAATTTAATATATTTTCATGGTGCTTCTCCGTATCAAGCCTTAAAATCCTAAAATTATTCAAAGCATTCAGACTTACGGTGCATCAAATAAATATATTCATAGTCCGAGTAATCATTTATGAATGAAAAATACTCAAAACCACCTCTTGCCTATATGTTCATTAGACATCACAATCAAAAATGGATTAGTTCTAACTTATCACCAACTCTCTTTCCTTTGGAGCAGAAATGTCTCTTAGTCATGTTCCTTCTAAACAGGATCCATAAGCTGGTAGTGCCTATACTTTCAATGAACCTCAAGGTTCATCATTGACCAACTAAAATCCTATCCAGATAATTATGACTTAGACGCAAGTGCACAGATAAGTTTCACTCAATTTTGAAGAATATTATTTTTTTGTTTATAAGGTAGACTAATATTGTTCAGTTCAGGAGAGACATTAATAACAAGGTCATGTATCCATGTACCACAAGAGAAAAATTGTTTATCAAACTCATAACATAAGAGTTATTCGAAAATAAACTAGATATCCATCTCTTATTTTGCTCAAAAACCGGAATTAAATTCCTTATAGCAAATGGTACATATATGGCATCCCTTAAATTAATGTCTTGCCACGACCAAAGAAATTTTTTGACAGGTGATACGACAAACTACACGAAGTCGTCGTGGAGTTGAGATATACAACATTAAATAGATCATAATAAGTCAATTAGCACTGAATAATAAAATTCAGACTGCATTCAATATATATACATACATGCATCTCAAATAGCAAATTTCGATGGGAAAAGAGTCATTCATGCAAAGTATATTATATAATGTAAGAATTATACAATCCAAAAAGAAACAGAACCAACTCAGATGGAGAGCAAACTGTTATTTTTAGTCAATTGTATATAAGTATTTAATATAAAAAATTTCAAACGCACTACACACATATATTTATGCACCTTGAATAGCAAATTTCGATGGGAAAAGAACTACCCATGCAACATATACATGTAATGCTAGATTATTCACTCCAATAAATTAAAATAGACCCAACTCAGATGGAGAGTATACTGTTAATTTAAGTCAAGTAAACATCATAATTAATAGCTTTAGTTCCACTGATCCAACATGTATACTCAGATGGAGAGTAAATACATGATATCAATAACTAGTATTTCACCTAGTGAGCTTACAATAAATTTATCCGATATGGAGGAAGACCTAAAGTCGACGCGTAAATTTACACTCACTTGAAATGAATAGTGGAAGACCATAGAAATATATTTCTATCACCACTTAATCATGGTTGCATTATAATTACAAAATTGATTCAACGTGTAAACTCATATGGAGAGTCAATACATGTTATCAACTACTAGTAATTATACTCAGTAAGTTCATAATAAATTTATCCGATATGGAGGAAGACCTAAAGTCGACACATAGATTTATTATCTCACTATAAATAAATAGTGGAGACCATAAGGGGTTAATTCCTAGTTCCATTGATCCAGCATGTATACTCAGATGGAGAGTAAGTACATGATATCAATACTAGTATTTCATCTAGTGAGCTTACAATAAATTTATCCGATATGGAGGAAGACCTAAAGTCGACACATAAATTTACACTCACTTGAAATTAATAGTGGAAGACCATAAAAATAAATTCCTATCACCACTTGATCACAACCACAAAATTTCCTCTAAAGATTAAGTTTAAAAATTTACAAAATGCCATGAAACACCAAATTAATGTTATTCACTGCATACATCAAGTATTATTTACCGGAATTTTCCGATAGTCTTACCAAATTTCAGGTCAATTGGAGATCATAAAAGTCATGATCTTCAAAACAACAACCAAATTTGAAAAGCTACCATGCATTTTTAGGAATTTAAAACATGGCATACATTCCAACCATATATCAGTTCATGTAAAATAAACATGCGTCATCATGTTTCAGATTTAACAAAATAAGACCGACATAAAAGGAATGACTTTTTTCATATCTAGATTATATTTTAATCGAAATTGCCAAAAAACCCATCTAAATGACCCTGAACTGCCGAAATACGACATAATTCACTGCACAGCAATGAGTATTTCATATGAGGTCGTCTCCGATGAACCCACCAAATTTCAAGTCAATTGGAGATGATGATCACCAAAACTAGACCAAATTCGAATAAGTCTTTTTAGGCGAATTTAAGATTCAACCAATGTGATTTACATTCTTTTCATATATCATGTTAAGTTAAATCATCATGTGTAATCATGTTCCAGATTTAACACAAATAAAACCGATATATAAAGAACAGTTTTTCATATTTAAAACTTATTTAACCCGATAAAATGCTTAAAACTCCATCTAAACGACCTCGAAACACCAAAAACGATGAGATTCACGGAAGACAATGAGTGTTTCTCACCAGGTCATTTTCAATGGACCTACCAAATTTCAGGTTAATTGGAGTTCGTCATATTCATGACCTCCAAATCTATGACCAAATTATGAGAATAACCGTTTTAGGCATTTTCATGGATTAAAATAAATATGATCTTGGTTTCTATTCTCCTTATAATTATACTATGAGCTCAAGGTATATGTTATGTTCTTCCTATTTCTAGGATGGAATAAGACCTCTTTATATAGCCACAGGTTTTAGGGTTTAAAACAATTTCCTAAACCTGTTGGGTCTTCCTTTTCCACCAAGAAATATAATTCCATTTAGTTCCTAATTATTCGGTCACAGCAGGGACCGCAGTATTTAAACGAGGCTTTCTATTATGGAATTAATCCGAAATATCCGAATTAATACTACCATAATAAATTACGAATTATTCTACTAAAAATTCGTAACTGCACTCCTCAGTTCAATTTCGAAATTCTTCCATTAAAATTTATTTAACTCCCCATGTTAAGATTCAGATACTAATCGAATAAATTAAATTACTTACAATTTAATTCATTGATTATTTCCTTTAGACTTTCGCTTAACTTATTTCATGTGACGGATACAAAATTCACCTGCAGGGTTTACACATGAAAACTTATAAGCTTTCATAAAGGTGTATCATCAATCTCTAGACCGAGACATGGATTCCATCAACTAATTATTACTTCGCCAATGTACATCATCATTGTCCAATTTATCAGGCATATTGACCCACAAAAGAATCTTGCCTTTTAATAAATCAAAACAATAAATAATATACACAACTAATAATAATTATTTCAAGATTAAGAGTATAAGTACATTTAATGGATAGAGAATTTATTTTATTAAGTCAGTATAAAATACTTATCTCTACTTGGTCCGTTCAATACATACAAAATGTATTAGCACAAGAAGTCGGAATTAAACCATTCCCATAATCAAGATAAATTATATTTAATCTTGTGCTACAATCATTCTTGATGATTTGTCCAATTCCATCATTAGATTGTGAACATGATCTTTATACTTATAAGAACCGATGATTTAATCTTCCGTGTATAAGCTAAACTTTATACACTAGATCATCTACTATATAAGTAAAGGACACAAACAAATATATAATCTATTTAAAACTTTTTTAAAATTAAATAAATAATTATTCCATAATAAATACTATATCTAAACCAAAATCTATGGTTAATAGTATATATCCCAACACATCCAGCTTTAGTTACCTCAAATGGCATGTTCAACAGCTCATAGTACGTTGTAACACGATCTAATCTCAACTGCACAGCCTCACCGTCTATCGAGGGGGAGAGTAGCAGACTACACAACTCGGAAGAAACTAGAAGGAGAAATGAAAATTACGTAGAATCAATGAGTAAACAGATAATAGCACATTGTTTTTCCTCAGCGATCAACTTGTAGAGAAATCCAGACTGGAACTATTGATTCTTCCTCTATGGATAGGGCGACGTGACATGCAATGGATCGGTTAGAGAGGAGAACAAATTGATCACATGTCCCCTTCTCAACTCTGATAGCATCTTTGAACGGCAGGTACCCACAACCGCCGTAACGAAGGAATGAATCTATTAAGTGGGAAAGAGCCCTCGTAAGGCCTCTCTCATCCCTTGCTTATGCTGAATCGAGATTTTATTGGTCGGATAACCTTGTGGCATAGCGTCGAATCTACTCTACCCTACGCTACCATCTTTCTTCCTTGTGATTCAACCACGGCGGATATTTAGTCATTTTCATAACAGTTTTCATGTAGTAAAATTGTACAACACTTGAATTTATAAAAACATCATGATTAAAAAAACAGAGCAAACCTGCAATTGTCTTTGTATTTGACATACTGCATTCCAAATCGAAATCTCTTACTGTTATACTTACTTGGTTTTTGTTTTCCTGTTTCGTCTCCATATACACTCGAACACCCATATCGTTTCGAATTTTATTTGGAGGACAACGTCCTTTCATTGTGTATTTGATCTTGATGATTTTTAAAGAAGTATCGATCACTAGGTGCTCTACAATTGTGTTATTCATTTGACTATAATTTGAATCTTCATTGACTAAAATCCCGTTAAAATCAAAATTTATATATCTCTGGAAGCTATCTTACCGACCATTGGGCTGAAGCATTATCACCAATTTTGATATTACATCCCCAAATTTAATTCAATTCCAGAGAAAATAATTTTTTTTCAATCTTATAGAAACTTTAGAAATCAATTATATGTTCCAAGCCGATTGTCAATACTTTACATTAATCACCAATTGTTTTCTTCAGAAAGTTTTTCTCTTTTTCTGAATTTCTTGAAAACTAGAGGAAATCTTCATTTGTTTGTACTTAACGAGGGTCTGAATCTGAATGAACCAGATCTTAGCTCATTAAGTATATTTGTTTTTTTATTTTTAAAAAGTCTGAATAGGACCTTTAATTGAGTCTTAGTTCCCTTCAGAGGTTAAAAATACACGCCTCTTTTTTTCTCTCTCTTGACATCAGGCTATTTCTTCTAAACCCAAAACAAAATTCATCCTTCACACGTCGGATCAAGCAGCCGCCGAATGTTTTTCTGGGTAAGATTGTGAAAATTATACTTGGAATTCTCCATCTTGTTTCCACTTTTCTAATGGTAAATTTCATTTTCGAGTTTAAAGTTTTAAAAAACCCCTTTTAAAATACGATTGAGAAGGGGCTTAAACTATGCCTCTTATTTGTGTCTTGTTCTCACTTTTGGATATTCTATTTTGATTGAATCTCTGAAATTTTTCTTGATTTTGTTGACATCCCGATTCTCTAAATCGTAAATCTTCTAAATTGTTAGCAATGTTTTTTTCTCTTTTGCAGATTCACATAGCTTTTGTTTTCTTCAAGAATTGCATATTAGTGACTGAAATTCAATTTCTCTAGTTGAAATATAAACCCTAATTGGTGTTTATGAAGCTCGTCCAAAATTAAGAAACTTTGCTATGGCTATAGTTTCATATTTGGCTAGAATTCGGATAATGTATACATAAGTAAAATTTATATTTTAGTGCTTTCTGAATATTTATGTGCTATTGCTCTTAAATTATTCGTCATATGTTACATGTTTTATATTTGAACCAGCAAACTCTACAGCGAAACCCCTCTTACGCCGCCACTTTTTGCAGAATGGCGACACTAAAAGAGATCTTGACGCGCCGCCCTATCTCAGCCACGATCCGTCTCACCGTCGATGCGGGTGCAGCTAAGCCCGGACCACCAGTAGGCCCAGCCCTGGGTCAATACAAGCTCAACTCCATGGCTTTCTGCAAGGACTTCAACGCGCGGACCCAGAAGTTCAAGCCCGGTACACCTATGGCCGTCACCATATCGGCGTTCAAGGACGGGACTTTCGAGTTCACCGTTAAGTCTCCGTCTGTTACTTGGTACCTAAAGCAGGCGGCTGGAATTGAGCTGGGAAGTGGCCGCCCTGGTCACGTAACGGCGTCAACTATAACCCTAAAGCACGTTTATGAAATTGCTAAAATCAAACAGAGTGATCCGTTTTGCCAGTACATGCCTTTGGAGTCGATTTGTAAGTCTATTATTGGGACGGCAAATTCTATGGGGATTAAAGTTCAGAAAGAGCTGGATTAAATGAAATAATTGAACTGTCTTTTTGCGATTACTGTAGTTTTTGTATTAAGATTTGGAAATGAAGAGTAGTAAAGTTGGTTGCAGTAATGATTTGCTGTTTAAGGAAGCATGGGTGTTTTCTTAGCAATAAAGATAGCTTTTTTGAAGTCCATTAGAGTTGTTTGAGCAAGCTTAATGCTTTTTCATCATACCATTATTGTGAATCGAGAAGAATGGGCTAACTTATGTCGATTCTACTGCCTCTCTTTTTCTATTTGTGTGTGTAAGCATTAGCTATCGTAGATAGAGCCGAGGAGGGAAGATTAGACCTATTATTTTTTGCTATTGATACAAGGTCGGTTGCCATGATACTTGATAAATGTGCATATTTTTTAGTATATTTGCATATTAATTCTTGTGTGTGTCGCGGGAGATTACATGATTTTCAAAGTGAAATATACCCATTATGTGTTTTTTATGTGTAGGAACGAGTTTGGATGATAAATGATCAAAAGATACAATTCGACACAAAAAGAAGAAATTAAAGGAGTGGGAGCTCGTCTATTCTCGTACGTGGCACGAAGTCGGACGTGAAAAAGGAGAAAAGTTAAGGCACAAAACAGCAAAGCGAAGCAAAGGCACGGAGCGCTTCGCGAAATGGAAGAATTTCAAAAGCTGGATCCGCGTCAAAGTCCGCGTCTAGACGCGAAGGTAGACGCGGATTCCAGCTCTCCCATCCGAAGTTGGATTGAAGAATTTCGCCCCTCATCAACCTTAGGTCATATAAATACATCCTAAAACACCACTTTGAAGAAAGAGACACTACTTTAGGGTTAGACAACACCCTTGGAGGCAAGAAAACGCTAGGAGCAAGGAGGAAGATTCAACTACGAGTTTTTCTCCTTCTTCTTCCTATTTTATTGTTGGTTATGAATTGGAGTATTGTGTTTTCACATACTTTTATGAATAGCTAATTCGTTTTTTAGGGTTTTGATGGAACCTTTTGGGGACGAATTGGTTGTTATATTGATATAGTTTTGAGTTAGTTGTTAATCTCTATTTGTTCCTCAATTGAAAGGATCCTCAATTAAGCGTTCCTATTTATTATGTATCTGCTTGAGAGAGAGTGCATATTTAGGTAGTTTTTTGAACAACATCACTCCCGGAGTATAGGCGAGAGTCTAACCGAGGGTTTAGAGGTTGGATTAGAGATAACGATACCTCGGGTGCGATCTAAGTGAACTGTAATGTGAATCTAGCTAGCGTAGCTTGAGAGAGTGCGTCTAGTAAATTATCATAATTGCTTGAGAGAGATTTATGATAGATGGAGAGTTAATGATTGATAGAGGCAACTAAGTCAAAGCTATAAGAAACATACAACTAATGAAATCAACAATTGGGGAAATCATAACTCTAGACCTCCTTAATTTAGTCTCCAAACCTTTGTCTCGTTAGTTGATAATTTTCCGTTTTATAGTATTTGTTGGTTAATTAGTTAGATATAAAAATCTTAATATTATAATTTAGAAATTGTTCAAACTTGTCTTCTTTGCGATATTGAACAATTACAGCGAAACCTTAGTTCTCTGTGGGATTCGACTCCGGACTTTTAGACCGGATTATATTTTCAGCGACCGCTTATCCTTTTTAGGACTAGAGTTGGGCGTGATCAATACTAATCCTTATATGTGCAATCTTGGTTTAGGGAAATGTTCCTTCTTAGGTTAGAGAATGGATGGGTGCTGTTGAAACCATAGGTGCTGTTGTATTTCTTTGCCGCCTCCTATTCTTTTCCTCATTTTTTTTATGATTTCAAGTTTCCTGGCCTGATCATTGATTGCCATAGCGATGCTCTTTAACTATTTAACTTACATCATATCATAGTAACAGCCTGCAATTAGCGAAATAGAAAACTAGCTGAAGCCAAAACTTTGCTAGTTCTTTTATAGTATCAGCTACAAATCCAATCACCTTAGCTGGAAGTAGGGCTGCTGTTAGTTTAACAATATGAAGAGGATGCTGTTTAGACTTCTAATATGGTTCCTAAGAAATTGTTGAGTGAATTGTATTTTATGGTGCGAATGGTATACAACAAAGTGTACCATCTGGTGCTTTTCCTGATTACCGTTCATTATATAAATAATTTCTGCAGAACTTAGGGCGAATATTATGTTCGTTGTAGATCTTTTACCGTCTAAATTTTGTAACCCAAATATGTTCTCTCCCAAATATCACGCGTCTAAAAAAAGAAGCCCCCAAATAAGGAGTCTATTTTAAGCGATTGTATATTTTTGTTGGGAAAATGGAGAAATTTTACTACGTGAGTCACATAACCAACATTACTTATGTGAGTCTAGTTTATTTCTTGAGAAGTGGACTCATGTTCATACTTACTTATTTTAAAGCATAAGCTAGAAAACACAATATTTAGGTCTACGCTTTCTGCTAATTAGAGGCTTAACTAATAGACAATAAAAGGAAAAGAAGAAAGAAAAAATTAAAGAAGATCAACGATTTCTAAGCCTGCTTTTTGATTAAAAAAAACTTTTTTATTGAAAAACTTATTTCTTAGCATCCTTTCTATGATGAAGAAGAAAGCATACGCTTTATGCTCAAAAATATGGAGGATCACTTTGCTGAAGATATTAATTTTTAAGGTGAAGGTAAGCAACATGAATTTTAAAGACTATTAATTTCAAGTGCTCACTTTTTTAATGGAAAATTTAATTTTTGTTATTATTTATGTGTAAATATTATACCTCTAATTTAGATTATATTATTGTAGATTACACTGTAAATGATCAAGATTATTCCACATTCGTCCATAATTTGTCTAACATCAATAGTGACTTTGCTATTAATATTGGGATGAAATTTGGTTCTGATGATGAATCATACGAAGCATACAATTCTTAATGCTTTAGCAAAAGGTTTTGGTATTCGAAAAGGAGCAAAAACTTGCAACAGAAACAAAAAAAAATTAACAAGGTATTTATTTCTTTGTTCTTGTGAAGAAAAACCTCTTTTGCATTTTAATTATCTAGAAAGAAAACGTCAAAGGTTAGAATATAGATGTGGTTGTATGGCTCCCATAAAATTTAAGATTTCAAATGAGATATGAGAATTTTTCGAATTTTCAGGTGAGCATAACCACCCGATAATCGAGGAAAATTTGGTACATTCCATATTGTCTGGCCGAATGCTTAAAACCGCTACTAAAGACATTTTTAGTTCTACGGTATATGCTGGTATTCACACCAAAAAAGATGTTCGTTACCTTCAAAATAAAACAGGTGGTATTTGAAATGCTAGATTTATTGAACAAGATGCTCATAACTTCATACAAGTACATAAAAGAAGTATGATCAACGGCGGAGATGCTCAAACTCTTGGGGATCGTTTTATGCATATGCAATCTGAGGACTAAAACCTTTTTTTACTCTTTTCAAGTTGATGAAGATGGAAGGATGTGCAACTTTTTCTGGAGAGATAGTATATCTTGATTGCATTATGAGTGTTTTGGAGATGTGATGATTTTTGATACTACATATCGTACAAATAAATATGACATGATTTGTGCTCCATTTGTGGGCGTAAATAATCATTGGAAAAATATTTTTTTTTGGATGTGCATTCTTAAGTGATGAAACAACTAGTTCTTTTGTTTGACTATTCCGTACTTTTTTGAAGGCAATGGGAGGCATATCACCCAAAACTATATTTACCGATCAAGCTCCCGCAATAACGACTGCTATTCAAGAAGTTTTTCCTGATACTTGTCATCGTTTATGTGAATGGCATATTGATAGGAATGTCCAAAAAAATATACCTCAACTTTATTGGAAACTGGGATTTAGAGAAAAATATTTTGGTAAACTCCTATAGAGGTGCAAGTCGGAATCAGATGAATTGGTATGGCTAAAAATGATTGAGGAATTGGATTTCAGGAACAATAGTTGGCTCTAAAGATTATATGACTTGGGGGAAAAGTGATGTCCTGCATTTAGTCGTTATATTAAGTCAAATTAGAGAAGTGAGAGCACTAATAGAGTCTTTACAGAAATGGCTTACAAGACTATGAGTTTAACTGGATTTTTTAATCATATGAGCAACGGGCAGCTGAAATGCGTGACATTGAGGCAACAGAAAAGTTTAAATGTCGAGGAACACCTAAACTTGCAATAGATAATTGCGGGTTATTAAAGCATGCTGCAACTTTATAGACGAACTATATTTACAAGATTTTAACATGAATTTTTGCAGGGGATATCCAAAAAGGTGATCAATGTTAAAATTAATGACACCTGTCACACATACACAATCCTCAAGGGAGAAGGTAGACAAATTGAGACAGTGCCAATTCTGTGAACAATTCCATAAGTTGCAGTTGTCTTATGTTTGAATCTTTGGGTTGATTATGTTGCCATGCACTAAAAGTTTTATTCCTTGACTTGGATTTTTCTTATATCCCTGCACAATATATTTAAAAAAGATGGACAAAAAATGCTAAATAAGGGAATGGTTTGGAGGAGTACAACAATAAAAAGAAAACACCAACTTCATCTGCGGCTATTTGCTTAAACAGATTGATGAAAGAATCATTTGCAGTTATGACTTTAGCTGCAAATGATGCCGAGTCTGAAAAAATTGCTAGAAAATATTTCTTTCAAGCAAGGGTTGAGATCACTAAACTCCAAAGTATGCAGAAGGTGCCCATAGGAGTTGTTCCAAATCTAGCACATTTATTGGGCATTCTTTGGATTCAATGATCAAGTTTTGGATCCAAATAAGAAAAAGGATAATCGAAATGGATACGGAAGATTAAAATTAAGAACTGAGCAAAAAAAGAGGCGAGCACCATAAAAGACATTAAAAGCTAGAGCAATAGAACAACATGAGCAAAAATCCTTGGGATTAAATTTTGAGGTTCAATCTCTAAATAATCAAGTTATAATTTTCAATTTATCACTAGTATTTATATTTTAATTTACTTAGCGTCCTTGATTTGATTTTTTTGCTTTACTCCTTTTAATTTAATGATGTTGTTATATGGAAATCAAAACACTAGCTTTACACAACTGGTGACTCAGGCTTCAACTAACCAATTTGGAGGTGGCATTGAGAACCAAGTTCAAACATCACTAGAAAAAATGTTGATTTTAGTGGCCAAGCGAATTGATGTAGAAATTGAATTAGTAATTGAGTTGGATTTATTAGTATTGAGATTGACAAAGATTGTACTTATTTATTTTAATTATGGATTATATTGATTTACGGATGAACTGAATGATAGTGACAGAGAGATCATTTGAACAATATTTATAGTATGAATAACTTGAAGAATCAACATATATTTATTATTTTATATTATCTGACCTTGATTTATAATTTGTGTCTAGTGATGCAATTGTGTATATCCTATGTAGCAATGTTATCATGGTGTATGTTAAATGTATTTGGAGCAACGTAGTTTACTATAGCTGGTTTACATTGTTATATTTTATTCTTGCGAAGCATTTCAGATACAAATTGTTCATTATGTATAGGTTGTATGACTGTCGACGTTAGCTTCTTCATCCTTTTCTTTTTGAAACTCATTTTCTTTTTCTAGTTTGTCGTAATTATTTTTTTTTTCTTGTACTAAGTGATTGGATTATCATAAAATGCAATTATAATACCTCTAATAGGAGTAATGAAATAGATCTTTTTCTTTGTTCTTTTTCTTTTATTATCCATTAGTTACGCCTGTAATAAAGAAAGAGAGTAGACCTAAATATTGCATTTTTTAGCTTATTCTTTAAACTAAGAAAGTAGGAACATGAGTCCACTTGTATAAACTAGACTCACATAAGTAATGTTGGTTATGTGACTCACATAGTAAAATTTCTCGAAAAACGTGTTTATGGGGGGTAATTTCCAAAACTGAGACAATTTAGTTAAATATGTTTCATATAATGTATAAGAAAGAAAAAATCCCATATTATAGTAGTAGAAAACCGACTATTTTAACAGTCCACTCAGAGCCTACTTATCTAGTTACTCCAAGTCGGCCCAAGTTGGCCCAAACCTAACCCGTTACATAGATATAGCGGCAAGCCAACCACTCTATTTAAAAAACGGAAAAGGATTAAAACTGCAAGTATCAAAATTGGTACAAAAATGCCTCTGTCCACCTATTTGAATAAAAATGCCCCAACTGTTATTATTTTGGCTCAACATTACCCTTACTAACAGAAAATTTTGAAAAAAAGAAAAAAAATTAATTAATATCCACGTGTCACCATTACCCTCCCCAGACGCCACTTGGTGAAATTTTACTGGGTAGTTGTTGTTGTTGTTGTTGTTGTGTCACCATTCCATGGACCTAACTTGAACTTCAGCCAAAATATAATTAAACTCACCTGTAACCCGTCCGAATATTGACCCGCTCTGATTTTAAGCCGGAAATAGCAACAAACACGACAGCCCATCTCACTTGCAAATTATGGATAAAAAAAATCTTTTTTTACTAGACTTAGCACAGTAATCTTATCAAAAAAAATTGAATCTATGATAACAAAAATAATTTCAAAAAAAGAAAATAAATACTAGCGAAAAAATTATCCAAAAGATTGTCGACTATTTATTAGTACATCATACGATCCCAAAGTGTATGAAATGTGATAAATGTACAATACCCGTTACGCAGAACAGAAAAACTTACATAGTAATAAAAAAGAAAAGCAAAATAAATTAAAATTAAAAATACACATTACATGAAGCAAACCACTAGAAATTTCAAATAACAAAATACTACAATAAATTAAGAATATTCATTATATAAACAAAAAAAATCTAAACTTTTTACATAAAGAAGAATATGACACCTCCTTCTATCTTCTATAAAATTATTTTAATAAAAAAATTTGTTTAATTATAAATGTATACTCATAAAAAAAGGGATATTTTTAAAAATAGCCAGATATACAACTGGTCGTTCAAAAATAACTCAATTTCAAAAGTAACCGAAATTTAGCCACTTTTTATGTAAAAATACATATGAGCGAAAATACTGTTCAAAACCCGGAAAATACTCCAGTATATTATGCTGGAGTTCCAGCATAACTATACTTGAACTCCAGCATATTATACTGGAGTTCCAGCATAAATCCACTAGAACTCCAGCATTCCAGCAAGTATAATGGTCCAGTATAATATGCTGGAGTTCATAAAGTGCACCAAACTCCAGTATATTATGCTGGATAGGTCTCTATTGTAACAAAACGGTAACTATTTTTCATTGACTTGATAAACACCGACTATTTTTAATTGACCCGTCCTAAAATTGGCTATAACGCCAAATTTTGGCATAAAAAATGCTCATTAAAACGAAATGACGAAGAGGCAGAGGTGAGAAAAGAGAGAAACAGTTGAGGGCAACTCCTTTCTCTACTTCCACCGCCACGCGTTTTGCGCCCAACTGTTTGTATATCAATCGGAAAGAAGTAGCTGTCCGTCGCTGTCGAATTTCGATTCCATTTAAATTTTTCTTCACCACTATGGTAGGTTCTTGTTTCTTATTTTGAATATGTTTGCTTTTTTTTTTTTTCTTTTGAATTTGGATTTTCATTCTATTGTAGGTCGGCCAAATTGGAGGCGGTGATGTACTGGTGCTTGCCGAGGATGTTATGGTACCAGTTAGTGTGGTATCCAGTGCAATCAGCATCGTAAGGAAAGAGGGGATTGAGAAATTGAACCCTAATATTATTACTCAAGCTTCATCCCAGAGTAAATTTTCTCAAAAAAAAAAAAAAAAAATCTCCCTTGTGTCGGCTGAACTGATACTTCTCTGCTCTGCTTATGCTGTGACTATGAGTGACTCATTTTGATGAAGATTTTTATTTCAAATTTGTTTTTGGGATTTGATGATGAAAGAGATAAGCTAGGAATTTTCTATAAAGTGGCCAGGTTTATATTAATAGGCGGTGAGAACTGAAGACCTCTAAATAGATGCCATTAAAGGGCAACACAACTCCATAATTTCTTATTAAATTCCTGGTTTTCTAATGGCATAATGATAAGGAGCCTCCACTCACATTCTCAACTCTCAAGCAGTTGGGCTGGCCTTTTGTCTTGTCCAAATAACTTATGTTTATTTTTATGGTTATGTTTATATATATTATATATATACATATATATTATTTCTCCAGTAATGCCTCTCTTTGCTAATGCTATGCTTCTATAGTGTTTTGAAGATTATCTTTTTGATTTGATAATGAAAATTGGATTTTGTGCTAATCTTGATGCATTTCTAAGCTTTTCGTGTTTGACAAGTCTGAGGACTAGTGTTTGTGTTGTATGCGATTTGAGGGCAACCTAGTACACCATAATAGACTGTGGTGCCAATTATTAAGATGTCCTTTTGTCCAGAGTCTAATCAGTGTGTTGGAATTGCAATATTATAATATAAGAATTGTGTCTATTTTGTGATGTAGCCCTTTCTTTGTGTGGATCAAATCTCCGGCTGTTTGTTTCAGAAGTAAATTAGTACGGATCAAATATCAGAATTGAGGGACCAATATCAGTTAATCTGAGTCCAAGTGGCAGCAATTTGAAGCCTCTGGGAAGATTCTGATTGGTAGTTATTGGAGATAAAGATGAGCTCAAGGAAGCCGTTTGGATAAATTGGAAGAGAAAATACTGATAAAAAATAAATTGGAAGAGGAAATTGGTGGAAAAGAGGAAGCTGCTTGAATAAGAAAGAAGCTAAAGAGGTTCCAGCCAATTTAAACCAAAAAGATAAAGAGGGACTATATGGGTTTTCTTGTTCTGGGTTTTATTTACTTAATTGTATACTGTATAGCATCCAGAGCCCTTGCTTATTTCATATATTAGATTATTAACTCTGAGACAAAGGGAAAAAGCTCTTCTTCACTGTAATGATGTGATGAAAACATGAAATTGGTATGTAAGAGAGAAACGAGACAGAGAGACCGCCTGATCCAATACAGTTCCAATACTTTACTGATCAAAAGGAAAAGACAGAGAGGGGTGTAGGAGTGGGGATCTGCAGATAATAAATTCCCAAGTGGGTTAGGATAGAAAGGGAGCTTGTCTTCTTCCTTTATTTTTCTTTTTCCTTTTCCTTTTCTGTGCTCTCTGGTTAAGTGTCTAATACCAGTCTTTTGTAAGTGCTTGCCCCATGGCCCTAGATTCTTGTGATATTGAATCTTTTCCCTGTGTTAACCTCTGGTTATTACAGGCCTGACATCAGTGAAGTCTGCTTCTATGGATATCGTTGCTCTCATCTGTAGGTCCCTCGAGTTTCCTAGTGATAAAATGTGTGGGGACATCTCAAGAGTGTTGAAGCCAGGTGGAACAGTCTTACTTAGTCTAAGTTCTCAGTTAATCTCGAAGGTTACTGAATCCTCCCTTTGTGCGTATTTTTTCGTGGAAAATTTGTATGCATGTGTGAATTGTCCTTTCCATCTGAATTGCAGGCAAACTCTACCCATGAGCGCACATTATTGTTGGCTGGATTCTCTGATGCACAGTCATCTGAAGCTGGCCAGTCTTTCGTGGTTAGTATTTATTCATGTGCCTTTATTTAGCTTCCTGTCTTCCTCCAACCCCCTTCAATACAATGATTCTTTTATCAGAGAACTATTAAGTTCCTTCTTCCATTTTAAATTCTCATAACACCTTTTATATGATGAAGTTAAATTGGAATAACACCTATTTCATGGCATGATGACGCTCATTGCTTCATTGTTATTTGTGCGACATCAAATTTGCAACTCTAGGCATTTAGATAAAATTTGAAGTTTATTCAGTTTTCGGCTGATCATCGCACCACTCTCATATGTTGAAGTTATTTAAGGAAGCCTTGAAGTTAGTCATTATAGGAACACTTAGATTAAGTCCAGTGTTTTAGGAGTCCTTTAGTTTGGCTATATATGTATGATGGTGTTATAGGGATAAATGTGAAATTTAGAGACTCTTAGTTTTAGAGAACCCATGTTTGTTTTAAAGATAAATAATTGCGATGGAATGATTTGGGCCCAAAGAGGATAGACAAACACCCGACACTCCTACTTGCTTGAGATTGAGACATAGTTATAAAAAAACCCTTGAAGTTATTGATCTTGACTCAAATAAATTGTGTGGTGAATTTAATCTCTGAACAGATAACAGCAAAGAAACCTTCATGGAAGGTTGGTTCATCCTTCTCTATCAAGAAAGTCATAAAAAGTTTGCCGGAAGTTCAGATTGATGATGATTCAGATCTCATTGATGAGGATAGCCTTCTCAGTGAAGAAGATCTGAAGAAACCTCAATTGCCAAGTGGTAATAACGTGCACCAGGATTGCCTCACTCTGATATTATCAGTTTCTCCATTAGTATTTTGAACTCAATTTGTTGTACACTTGGTGGTGCAGTTGGTGATTGTGAAGTTGGAAAGACAAGGAAAGCATGCAAAAATTGTACGTGCGGAAGGGCTGAAGCTGAAACAAAGGTGCAACTTGGACCAACGGCGGAACAGCTGAACAATCCTCAGTCAGCCTGTGGCAGTGTATGTCTCCTTCTATATTGATTTCTGTTATACTAGTTGATTACTCTCGTCTTCCAAAACTACTGTGGAGTGATGGAGAAGCTTCAACAGCTCTACGATACTATTGCCTCTATGTGATTCGTTTGGCTATGAATGGTAGGCCGTGTTTGGTTTTCATAATAGAAATTGATTATAATATCTGAACTAAGCGATTATTGAATAATTAATTAGAAAATAATGACTTACATGAAAATCTTATGCTGTTATTATTTCTAACAGTGATTTCTCATATAATAACTAAAACCAATTAGAGTTGATGAAACAAATTTGATAGGAATACTGATTAAATAAGATAACAAACCGTGTCATCCTTGTCTAGAGTGATCCATGAGAAATTCTGTTTCAGATTTTTGACACAAAAGGAACACTGACAGCTTGAGTAGGTTCTCCTTTGTTTTTGTATGGTTCATTTGTATTATCATGAGATAATTTCACCACGAACTGATGGAGCTACTGACCATGATCTAGACTCAAAGGACCTTTTCTCCATATTTTATGTGAGTAAGGCTAAGTGAGCCCAAAAGAAATTCCACACTGAAACCTTTCTGTAATACTGAAAATTGAGGGACCCCCTAAACAACTGTCAAATATTTTTGGAAGGTCCAGAAATATTCTTATTAGTTATTTCTATCTTCCTTTTCATTAATTATTTTGGGTGCTGAAGATTTAATTTAATTAGTTACCTTGATGATTTACTATAGGTTTTTTAGTTCGTCCTCCCATATCCTGATGTTGTGACTTGAAACGAAACACTTTTGATCATGAAATATTATGGGGTTTTGGCTTTTTCTTAACTCTGTTGATTTCAAGTTTCGGCAGCTCATATCTATTGGTGCTTCTGTGTTTCCTGTGTATTTATAACCAGGCCACAGCACATGAATTGGAGCTGATTTACTTCCAAAAACGCTCAAATGTGATACTTGGAACCTAATCAACCTATAGCTCTCAGTAAATAAGGCCGGAGAATGTCGAAAACTTTGCAAACAAACTACTTTTAGCAACGGGATTATCTTATGAAGTTGGCATGATATTAGTTTAAATAGAGTAAAGTGGTAAATGAAATTCATATAACCGATCCAAACTTATTTGGGACCGAGGTGTAATTGTAGTAGGTTTCTGCAGAAAACTGAATCTATTTTCAAGTGCACTGTCATCTACTGATATACTTGTATATTTGGTTGTTGATTGGTGTTATAGTGTGATTTAGCAGACAGCTGGACAACTAGTTGGTTTCTTTCTTTTGATTATTACCTTCATTGATCAGCCTTTGAGTTTTGCAATTAGTTTTCTTGTTAATTGTTTTTTCTGGGACATGTCTTCTATGTTGACAGTGTGGTCTAGGTGATGCTTTCCGTTGCAGTACGTGTCCTTATAAGGGTCTTCCTCCGTTCAAACTAGGTGAAAAGGTACATGGCAAGAACAAGTTATTCCCATCTATTTTTCTATTTCCTTCTGAGGTTTCATTATGCAGGAATAAATATACATTTATATATTCCTTACCCAAGGAAAAAGATTGCAGTATACATGAAGACGATGTGTACTGACATTTTATTGTAATGATGCCAGTATTTATGGTGAACATGAAAGTGAAACCTTTGTTTAGTGACCAAAATCTGATTGCCTCTTTGAAGCTTTTGTCTCACCAATCATTTGTTTATGGAAATAATGCATTTAGATGACAAGCAACGGAGTTGTGATTCTGCTCTTTGTTAGAATCCTGAATAAGAGGAGGGTAATATGAACTGGTTTATGATTGGCATCTCAAGTATTCTTTCTTTTTTTTTTTTTAAAAAAAAAAAATAATTTTACAAGAAGTTCTGATTTGTTACTTTGCTTTGTTTGGATCTCACGTGGCCGTCTTAAAATATGAACAGACCCAGTTGACCTGTTTAAAACCGATGGTGGATCCTAAATATAGGACTATAAGGCTTTGAAGTGATGCCAGTTGTTAAATCTCATTGGGTTTTGCTTGTTGGTGGTTAAGAATAATAATTTATGTCACATGGTCGTCACTACCATGTAAAGAAAAAGTTCTTTTGAGGATTTAAAAAGTTCTCTTGGTATTGAGTTTTGAATAAAATTCAATATACATTAGAAAAAGAAGGATTAAAAAATCACAGCCAGATTTTGTCTAATTATCCCGGAGGAGAGCGAATCTCATTCTCGCTGCCAGATTTGTTTGTTGCACTTAATTGGGGCCTTGGGCATCAGAGTGATGCTACTGATGATTTGTTTGTTTGTTTTTTTTTTTTTTTTTTTTTGAAATGGGAAACCATTTAATCCGACGCCATCAGTTATGGCTGTTGCACTTGATGTTGTTCTTCACTGAGCATAATAATGATTCCTGGGGAGCCCTAGTCTCTGGTTGATTTCATTATTGTATTCTTGTTTGCATTGTGATGTGTGAAATTCCAATTGAGTATGACACCTCTATCACTGCTTTGGCAGGTAACGCTTTCTGGGAATTTTCTTGATGCTGACCTCTAATTGCAGATGATAATAGTCGATATGAGATTGCAGAAACTGTTATAATTAGTTCAAAATTAGCTTGTTCATTTTGGTTGAGGTGAGATAAGTGAATGTGTAATATGGATTCTTGAAGAAGTGAGGGAAATAGCAGTGGACTGAGTGGACTGTGAACTCTGTAGGCTTCTAAGAGCTTTTAGAAGAGACTTCAACGTCTCTCTCTCTCTCTCACCCCTTGCTCCGGTATCTTGTGTATATGATCATTTGGTGTTTGTTGCTCGATTGGAAAGAAAATGATGAACACCAGCAGGATTGGTGATCTCGAGTGTGAAAGGTAGAGTCTATGACTCGCAATTCTTAGCACTGTGCGTTTGCTCGCTTTTTGCCATCATCTTGTTTGGTTTTGGGGGGGGGGGGGGTAGGGGGGGGGGGTACGTCGGTCTGAATGCCAAATCATCTAGAATGGAAAAATGAACCATGTCTACGCCTGCTATTTCTGCGTCACAGTATTTTTTTTAAACTTTGGGTAGCCTTAATTTTTAGCGCAACCAGTTGTTTTCGGAATTTCACCAGACTGCATGTGTTCTTGAGTTTGATAGCGGATGGTCCATGCTCGTATTTTAGTGCTTAGTACGGAGACTTATAAAGATAAATGTCCATTATGCTTGAATGCGATTTACTAAACGACTGGACATGAAAGTTAAAATGTCAGAAAGGAAAGTCAGTATAGTAGTAAATTTTATTTTACTTTCTTAATTTTTAATGGTAGGCAAATAATCCACCTTTTGAATGAGACTGATAACTTCCTTGAGCAACACTTCCCCGTTGGTTTAGGTAACAACAACAACGACGCAATTAAATCTCACTAGTGGGTTTAGAGAGGGTAGTATGTATGCAGATCTTACCCCTTGGGGTGGGTAAAGAGGCTGTTTGCGGAAGACCCGTTGGACAATTTACGCCGAGCGAATAGGGACCCCAAGGCTAAGCGGACAATGATGGAAAAAAGCCTAGAAGTGAGGCTTCGAGTTGTAACTTTTTGTTGTCGGATTGAATTAATTTTGCTTCATCGACATCAATTTATGTAGAGAATACCTTGAATTGGACAGTTGAAGAATTGGAAATCACTTCGCACTATTTGGCATGCAAAATCATAAAACATATTCAAAATGAAACTGAAAAATTCTTAGGGCTATTATAAAAGATTGTAAATATATGCTAAAAGCCAACAAGGTCACTATTAAACATACTTGGATGGCAGCAAACCAATATGAACATTTTCGAGTAAACGAACGTCACAAACATGAAGAAAATTTGCTAATCTTGGAAGATACGCTCAAGGAAATGGAGTTTCTTCTAAATTAAGCCGTGCAGCTTATGAAAGAGTTTAAGAAATTTATCTAGTCTTTTCCAATGCACAACAACACCATACCCAATATAATCCCACATATCTGGGGAGGGTAGGGTGTACGGTGTACGCAGACCTTACCCCTACCTTGTGTAGGTAGAGAGGTTATTTCCAATAGACCTCGGCTCAGGAAAGCATAAGCACCACAATAATAAAAAGAAAAACAAGACGGAACAACACCGAGAAGCCATGTAAAAACAGCATAAATAACAAGATAGTAAGATGATTGAAATGCAAAAAATGACAGGTAGTCAAAGAAACCTAATACCAACCAAATACGAGAGTACGTACTAATACTACCGGTATAAATATTCTAGACTACCTAACTGTTACACCCCATATTTTTGTACGTGAAAGTATGCCGTAAGTTAATTGATGTAAGCTCGAAAATGAGATTCTCTTTGAAATATATAAAGTGATCTAATGATATTACATCTCGTATTTCCGTTCAACATACAAAGGACTAGGTTGAGGATGAATGCACTTAAATGCGAGAAAGGACATTTTGGACGAATAAAAATGAGTTGCTTTGTTACCCGACGTGCCTGCTTCACCAACTTACTTTCCGTCCTACTTGCTTGAGCTACCCGACACATGTCTAAATTATTTAATGAGGATGAGACACATGTTTCAAAATGAAAAAAGAACCAATATGAATCGCCTACTTGATTAAGTAGGTGACATGTAGGTGCATCACCTACTTAAAAGTTTGTGGACCAAATTAAAAGGGAAAGGAAAAGGATAGAGATGGGCAACCCAACCCATCTGCCCAAGCCCATTAGTATGGTCATATATACATAGATATTTCACTAAGAAAACAATTTAGAATCCCTCTCTCTCTCTCTCTCTCTCTCTCTCTCTCTCTCTCTCTATTGAAACGTAGGAGCTCCAAAATATCATCCCAAGACCTCTCTCAACTAACTCCTAGGGTTCAAGACCAAATCCACAAGTTGGTAAGGTGATTTCTCTCTTGGAAGATCAAGATAACCTAGTTATCTCCATCTACTTTATTGTTTGGGGTAAAGAGCTTGTTTGAGCTTGAAGTAAAGCTAAGTTGGACAAGTATTCTTGTTGTCAAGGTAAGGCTTAACTTCCCCTATATGTATTTAAGATCATTTATGTATATCTAGTTAATTTGTTAAAGAAAATTTGAGAAGTAGGTTGAACTTCATGTTGAAGTGTTCTAGTTGCTGGACTATTTTGGAGTTGAATTCTTGATGTTCTATGGCTGGAAATCAGTAGAAATAACTTAAGAATACTATTGCTATTGTGGTTGTTTGGAAGAAGAGAAGGCTTGGGGAGTGCAAGTTAGAACTTGGTTGTTTGATGAGATGGGGTGGATTGTTTTGGTGATGTACTGTAACGAATATGAGGTTATATATATATATATATATATGTTTGTTGGCATTTTGGACATGTTGGTCTTGTTGTTTGATTTGAGGAAAATGAAAAAAATAAGGGGAGGTGTTGTCCAAAATTTCGTAGACGAGCTAGTCGCACATTTGTGTTGAGTTCTAGCTTCCGTAAGCTTAACAATGGTCCCTTGTTGTTTGTTGTAGGTTGAAGTACTAACGGGCTGAACTATCGTCGTGTGATTAGGTAAACGACAAAGGTATGTTAGTGTAACACCCCAGACTTTAGACAAAGTCCCACATCGGCAAAACACAAGAGGGATGCTGGGTATATAAGTTAACAAGCCTTAGATCCTAGTGACGTGTTTTAAACCCGTGAGGGCCTAGGCCCAGAGCGGGCTGGGCTGTTACAAATGGTATCAAAGTCACTCTTGTGTCAGCCTTGCCGATGGTGGGTTAGAGTTCAACTGAGTTTAGGCAAATCCTGGTTAGGCGGGGCAAATCTCAGTGCTGAGTCTAGGCGAATCCCATGCGGTGGGGCAAACCTCAGCGAAGACGTTGAGTCCATAAGAGGGGGTGTATGTAACACCCCAGACTTTAGACAGAGTCTCACATTGGCAAAACACAAGAGGGATGCTGGGTATATAAGTTAACAAGCCTTAGATCCTAGTGTCGCGTTTTAAACCCGTGAGGGCCTAGGCCCAGAGCGGACAATATCACTAGCGGGCTGGCCTGTTACAAATGGTATCAGAGCCACTCTTGTGTCAGCCATGGTGGGTCAGAGTTCAACTGAGTTTAGGCAAATCCCAGTTAGGCGGGGCAAACCTCAGTGCTGAGTCTAGGCGAATCCCATGCGCTGGGGCAAACCTTAGCGAGGACGCTGAGTCCATAAGAGGGGGTGTATGTAACACCCCAGACTTTAGACAGTATCCCACATCGGCAAAACACAAGAGGGGTGCTGGGTATATAAGTTAACAAGCCTTAGATCCTAGCGACGCGTTTTAAACCCGTGAGTGCCTAGGCCCAGAGCGGACAATATCACTAGCGGGTTGGGCTGTTACAAATGGTATCTTGTGTCAACCTTGCCGATGGTGGGTCAGAGCTCAACTGAGTTTAGGCAAATCCCGGTTAGGCAAGGCAAACCTCAGTGCTGAGTCTAGGCGAATCCCATGCGGTGGGGCAAACCTCAACAAGGACACTGAGTCCATAAGAGGGGGTGTATGTAACACCCCAGACTTTAGACAGAGTCCCACATCGGCAAAACACAAGAGGGATACTGGGTAGATAAGTTAACAAGCCTTAGATCCTAGTGACGTATTTTAAACTCGTGAGGGCCTAGGCCCAGAGCGGACAATATCACTAGCGGGCTGGGCTGTTACAGTTAAGGCTATCCCTTCTTTCCTTTTGGCATGATCCATATGATACAACGAAACGAGCAAGCACGCAACTTTCACAGATGATTCTATTCTTAGAAGTACTAGGGTTGCCTATGTTCTTGATTCCCATGTGTCCTATTATTATATCATCTGTTCATGGGTCTGAGAAAATACGTAAGTTGATAAAGTTTATTTCATGATATTAATCGAAGGCATAATGATCTTATGACATTCCGAGAGATCTTGTTGAATTACTTCAGTATGCATTGCATTCATTTATACATGTACATTGACCCGTAGTGGATGGCATTATATACGCGTATATTATATGTACATGGGGTATGGAGAAAGGTTATGGCGTTATATACGCACCACCACCTGATCAGCTGGTATACGTTGATGATTTTGCCCACAGTGGCTGAGATGATATGATGGGATGCCCTCAGAGGATTGATGATGTTATGTATGCATATACCAATGCATGATATGACATTTGTACGCATATGCATGACATTATAAATGTTTCATGATTCACAGAACTATTGAGACTTGCAGGTTGAGTCTTTTCCGCCATGTTTCTTTCATGTTTACTATATACTGCTTTCATACCTTATGTTGATACCCAATTTCTTCCTATATATATATATATATATATATATATATATATATATATATAAAATTCATATGCATCATCATTTTGATTTATGAGCACACACAAGTATTTTTATAATTTTTCATAATTTTAAAGGCTTTAAATCAATTTGTTTCTGTATTTTTATTATATAAATATTCAATAATTACCCTCCAAATTATTAATATGATGAGTTAATCATCTAAACTTATCATTTATACTAGCATAATGTTTAAATACTTTTCAGTGCATTTCTATAATTACATCTATATTTTACAAGGCTAAATTGCACATTTTACAATAATAGCCCATATGCATGTATAATTATATTATTTATGCATAAAATAACTTTTTATATTCTTATAATGTTAAGTAATTATTTTAAATCATTTTCATGCACAAGTGATATTTTTGTTATTTATAAATTATTTTTTTGGTTAAATTGGGTATTTAAAATATAACCCCCTAAAACCCCAATTTCGGACCTATACGCTACCCAATTACCCCAGCCCAAAACACCAAGCCCAGTACCCCAGTCCAAGACCCCTTAATCCAGTCCTGTACCCGTCCAAATTACCCGACCCAACATCTTTAAATCAGGACCGTTGATCTCCCAAAATCAATGGTCCACATCACTCCAACCCTTTTAAACTAACCTACCCGGCCAAAATCCTAAATCATTTTCACCCAGCACGTCGTCTCTATTCACTCCCTCTCTCATCTTCTCCCCCTCTCCTCTCAAAACCCTAGCGTCGTCATCACCCTAATCTCTCCGATTCCAACCCCATAATGGAATCAATCGTTGATTCCTTACCTTATTTGGCCCCTCCTCCTTACTGGCTACCCGATTTTGGTATTACCTAATGTCTTGCCTAAATTGGCAAGCAGATCTTGAGAGATTCGAACCAAATTTGGTTCAAAATACTTAACCTGTTGTGTATTCTGTCTGTGTTCATCCCATGTTCTTTGTGAGTACAGTTGTTTTACGTATCTCTTGTGGCCTAAAGGTTAGGGTTTCAGATTCTCTTTGATTCGAACCTAAACGAGTTCAAACTTTGATTTTTAACATTATCTCGTCTATATTCACTTCATTATGCGTAAATCTGCCTATTACTGCTAATTTCCTTTATTTCCCCTAAATTAGGGTTTCAGATCTTTTTCTAGTTTGATTCTTTGTTGCTTCTTGAATAAATCTCCTTTCTATGTTCATTATACACAGTATGTGATTATTTTGCCCTTGTTTCCCTGCTGATTTTATGGTTTACCTAAAACCAAGGTTTGAGGCTTTTACTCTTTCCTTTCTCGTATGGTACTGATATTTTCCTTATTTTGTTCAATCTGCCATGTTTCCATTATTTCTTTACCTTATTTGCCTTGAAACTGATTGTTAATTGATATTTTTCTTATTTTAAATGTTACTCGCCCGATTACACGCTATTATGCCCTGTTAATTTACTGAACTCTGTATTATTTATTCTGTGATTAATTTCTTTCCTTACTTATATGTATTTGATTACTTCCCTTATTTGTTCGCCTAATTGAACATTATTTAAACCCTTCTCCCTTTTCCCTTTAGACAGACTCGAACTCTCAATAATCTCATTAAAAAATCTAGGGCTTAGTTCTATAATCTTTCTGCTCTCTCTTGTTTACTACTGGTCTTGGCCGGCTGAAAGTCAAGGCCAAATATTCTGGACTCTCGACTTTGTGGTATTATTCTGGTTTGCTTGCTTAACTGGTGAGTGACTATCCTTTGTCATTTCATCTCTATATATCCTTGAACTATGTGTACAATCCAACATGTTTAAAGTCCGTTCTGAGCATGATTCTGCCTGTCTATATGATTCTCTTTTAGTCCTATAGTTGATACTGTTAGTTATGAGATCGGTTATCTTTGAATAATATGAATCCTCTTAAAGGATAACTTATTGTTTTAACTTGTCTCATGCATACTGCTTGCTAGTCCTGAACTTGTTCTGAACTTAGTATCCTTAAGATACCACTAGCATGAAAATTAGTTCATCAATTCTAACTTTACAGACTCGTATTGTTACTTAATTTGTGTGCCCTACTAAGAGGTCTTGTATTCCTCTGGATTCATGTGATAATCTGACTGTTTGCCTTAACACTCTGCCTAAATATTTCTGTGGTTAAACAAGGCTGTCCTAAATGTTAGCATGCACACTTAGTGTAATCAAGTCTTTTCTGACTTAACCTGTTTGAAATTGTGTACTTTGCCACCCTTGCTTGTTCTCTTAATGCCATTATGCCTACATGTTTTGTGGTCTAAAAATTCTGTTATGGTAGTCTCCTTCTGAGAAATCCAAACTGTTTTAAACCTGTCCCTACCTCTTTTTATATGATGTTACTCTTTTTAAAACTCCCAATCTTAGTCCTTTAGGTTCTATCCTCAACCATCCTAGTGTGAGCACTGCTCAGGGTCCATGTGAGACTCTTGTGAACTCTGACACACTGGGAACTGGTTCCTAATCTCTTTTGAAATTCCTGAGTATGTGGTTCTGGCGTGAGCATTGCCCTGGGTCCCTGAGGCCCTTGGGAACTTTGACACACCGGAAACCTGATTCTATATGTGTTATGGGTGAATTACTCATTATTGGCTATGTTGTACCTGTGAAATAAGTCTCGAGGTGGAAATGGTTTGAAGGCCTGGTTGCCCAGGTGCATTTGGGTCCAGATAAAGGCTCCCTATAGTTTGTGCCATTACTATCATGTAATTCATTTGCTAATCTGGTCTGTAATAACTTTGTAATAAACAGATTCTGGGATATTTAGTGAAATCGGGAGGGTTTCTTATTTTTTTTTGTTAAACTGGGTAGAAATCCTGCCTATAGGACTTTCATTGGTGATGCTGATTCTGCTAAAATCGTATGAGTTCCGTATTAGACATCCTGCCTATAGGATTAATATTGCAACCGTTTGTTAGAAATCCTGCCTATAGGATACGTTAATTTGTCTAATAGAGTGTGTTAGCAATCATGCCTATAGGACCAATATTTGGCTCAACTGTTTTCTGGCAATGTGTCTAAATTTCTGTCCGTATGCTATTCTATGATAGATATCATGCCTATAGGATTAAAAATCAGTTCAATGTAGATATCATGCCTATAGGATTAAAAATTAGTTCAATAATAGAAATCATGCCTATAGGATTCTACTAAATGATTCTGAATACGATCATCACTATCGACATAGGATTGAACAACAATTTTGGATTCGTAACTATGATTTACTGTCATTCATTACTGCATGAAATGCCCAGATGTTGTACTAAATAAAATCAGTAGGCAAAATAATAAGCCTTAACACTCGCATTAATGAAACTGATTCTGTATATTACTGCTCGATATCCTGTCTATAGGATTATGCGATTAATAAAACCTGCTAATTCATTGCGTGCATTTGCTGTTTATGTGTGGAGGTCAATATGAGCTCGTATCTGCTCTTTATCTGAAAGTCCTAACTGTTTTGCTTGTCGTCTAGTCTTTTTACATTTTGAGCAACCTAGGTTTAGTCTAGAACTATCCTTAATAGTGGTCCTAATACCTCCAGGACTATAGGTAAGTGACAGGTAGTGCACGCATAGGAAACGAACTAGAATCAATTAGAGCGCTTTAGGTAACAACTTAAAGATAGTAATCGGGTAGCAGGAGATGATAGTTTGTGCCCGCTGAATAATATGAGTAACACCCCGACTCGAGGGAGTTACGAAGTATTATTTTTGTTGCATGGGGTGATCCTTTAGGCTAAAAAATTTAGGACCCCCCATCCTTATTAAATAATTCCCTCGCTTCTTTATTAGACTAATTCATAATTGAGTTCGGCCGGGACCCACCGTTGTGGACCTCGAGGGGTGCCTAACACCTTCCCCTCAAGGTAATTTCGAGCCCTTACCCGATCTCTGGTGACGCAAACTGGTATGATATGAGTTATCTGCTCTAGGTGCCCTAACGCACCTTAATCCGTTAGGTGGCGACTCAAACCAATTCCTTTTTCCTACCCTCTCAAAGGAGTTGTCAAATGTCGAAACCCATTTCGCTAGAAAAAGGGGGCGCGACACCTTACATACTCAGTACTTTATTTGTATTGCCGT
Organism: Nicotiana attenuata; assembly: GCF_001879085.1. Classification (NCBI taxonomy): domain Eukaryota; kingdom Viridiplantae; phylum Streptophyta; class Magnoliopsida; order Solanales; family Solanaceae; genus Nicotiana; species Nicotiana attenuata. Next base: position 66,151,926 of record NC_031989.1, read on the forward strand.
CCTTTTTGCCTGGGGACGCTGCGTTTCATGCCCGCAGGTCTCGATAGACAGGTTGAGAGTCCTCCAAGTAGGCTATCAGCTCAGCGGAAGGTGTTGGTTCACTCCATTTACTTCGGAGTTGCTTATTTGGTCAGTATGAATTGGACATGTATTGATTGGTGTGGCGGGGCCCTGTACCGACCTTTATGATATTTATGTACTCTTAGAGGCTTGTAGACAGATGTCATGTATATGGATACTTGTATGGCCTTGTTGGCCTATGTTTTGAGTATACAAATGATCATGTCGGCCTTATAGGCCCGTACGTCATATGTAAGTCGGTATATCATGGTGGGTCGTCCTATGTCGAGTATTCCCTCATGTTTTATTCTAGTTATCTCATGACAGCCTTTCCGGCTCATTTACCTATGATAATATGATACGAAAGATACGTTGCATTGGTACTCGGTTGAGTAAGGCACCGGGTGCCCGTCGCGGCCCATCGGTTTGGGTCGTGACACTAACCTACTACCCTAATCCTCGACCTCCACACCTTCCTATCAAGGGTCATGTCCTCGATCGGTTGTAGTTGCGCCATGTCATGCCTAATCACCTCACCCCAACTCTTCTTCAGCCTACCTCTACCTTTCCTAAGGCCCTCCAAATCAACCCCTCACACCTCCTTACCTGAGCGTCTGTGCTTCTCCTCCTCACATGTCAAACCATCTAAGCCTTACTTCCCGCATCTTGGCCTCAATCCACACCCATCTTGTCCTGAATAACTCCATTCCTAATCATATCTAACCTGGTATGCCCGCACATCCAGCTCAACATCCTCATCTTTGCTACCTTCATCTTCTGGACATGGGAGCTCTTGACTGGCCAACGCTCAACCCCATACAACAGTCGGTCCGAGCGACACCACCGCTGTATAAAACATACCTTTAAGTTTTGGTAGTACCTTCTTGTCACACAAAACACCGGAAGCAAGTCTCCATTTCATCTATCCCATTCCAATACGATGTGTGACATCTTCATCAATCTCCCCATCCCCCTGTATAATAGACCCAAGGTACTTAAAACTTCCCTCTAGCGATGACTTGCGAATCCAGCCTCACATCTCCTTCCACTCTCTGAGTTGCACCACTAAACTTACACTTCGAAAAATGTCAATTTCCTTTAATAGCCAAAAGGGTTAATATGCAAATGGAGTAAATAGCCAGTGTTGACGATCAAATTACAATCAGCGTTTGAAGCAAAGATCTTTTATTACTCAATACAGTATTTTACAGACATGATCCATTTCATCCAAACTAAAGAAAAGCCCTTCATATGAACAAGAAGAAAATAAAAGCTTGCCAAAAATGATGCAAGACACTAAAGAATATGACTACAAAAAGAATAATAACAACAATAAGTCTATCAAGCCTGATCAAAACCATTAACATTTATCGACCATCTGAAGGTGCGTTCTGGTTATGCTTCTTCCATGCAATTTAGTTCCAACTCCAGTTTAAGCACCCACTTATCATAGCCGACAATCTATACATATGCCTGCACTTCACAAAGCTCTGCAACGGAAAAAATCAATCTCCAAACACTGTTGTTCAGGGGTTCTTGCTGCACTTCAATTTGAACTAGCGGGGCAAAATTTCAGCTACACGATCTTGTGCATCAGCTGGAATTTCCCTACCCGGGACCTGGACCTTTAGAAGATCAGAGTACCTGAAGAGAAGATATTGAATGTCATTCTTATCACCACTAGTAGCCCAATTGTCACATCTATTAACCGCATTAGCATCAATATACTTACTCCGCAAATGTAAACAGGTTCTCATGCTCCGCGATAAATGCAAGTAGGGCCTGAGAAAAGGAATTCAATGGTTACACACATGATACAACTAAATATCAGAAGCATCACATCAGAAAATTAAACGACGTGAACTTCCAGACTAAATTACCTCAAATGGCATGTTCAACAGCTCATAGTACGTTCTAACACGATCTAATCTCAACTGCACAGCCTCACCGTCTATCGAGGGGATAGCAGCCAGAGCCTGCACCACTTGGAAGAAAACTATTAGCTATGCTGTGGGAGAAAATAATAACGCAAGCATTGGAGCTAGAAGGAAAAATGAAAATTACGTGGAATCAATGAGTAGACAGATAATAGCACATTGGTTTCCTTGAGGTGTTAATTGAGAGATCAAATTAATTGAATTGCATTTAGCTCAACAAATGGAAGCAATATAAAGAAATCCTTTCAAGGAAAGAGAAACCACCTGTTCCAGTGCGATGGAATTACGGCATATTTGCTGAACTCCAAACAGGTTGATAGATTTCAAATCAGCCAAAGCCTAAGAGGTGATAAAAGAGAAGAATAAGATGGGAGGTGGTAAGAAATTCAGTTGAATATTAGAATTTTATCAACAGAACAGCTCTATGCTGACCTTGATTGATGCATTTGAAGCAACACTACATATACCACCGAATATGTAGTTCCGCCTTGATCCTGCAATGAAGGGTGCCATTTCCTCATCCCGGCGTGTTATCTGGATTACAGAAACCAGAGGAAAACATAGATATACAATAAGTGTAGGTTCTTCAACTTTTATCTAATAAGAGTGAAGAACTAAATAGAATACGACCAAAAAAATTCAATCGGTTGATAACAAACCCAAAAGGATGCAATTGGGAGAAAGAAAACCAATGAATTAACCCTGAACGAGTAATATGCAAAAGCAAAAATATAAGCGTAGCTTCAATAGTTTCTCAAATCTTCTGGAAAAAGCTACACAACAAACACGGCGAGATGATTTTCCTCCTCTCCAGTTCATGCCATTTACATCTCTGAACGACTTTTACGTATTTGTTCTAAAGACCACATGAGGCCATTCCAGAAGGAAAGTTATAAGTCAATTGGCCAAATGGCAGTACCATTTTTATATAATACTCAAGTTCTCTAAGTTCATACCAAATAAGCTGGTCCCCGAAGCCTAAGTTACTCGTCAAGTGCTTAGAACGTTTCACACATTGTTATAAAACTTTATCTTCTAAGTGATTTTCTAATAAATTTCCGTATATTTCTTTAGAATTAATATCACGGATAGGGTACCAAGGAGGTATGAAACCCTGTAATGAAGTCGGGATACAAAATAAAATACAAGAAACATGACATTGTCGTGCTACCCTCCCAAGAGAAAATCAGCATACAATTTTAGCTCATCCACAAAGTGAGAATTGGAATCTCACAGGAGAAGACAGAAAGAGAGATCATGTGGTAGACCACAACATACGAATACTACCACAAAGAGACTTTGTAAAGGGTAAGGAAAGAGATCTTTACGAGGAAATGAAAGGAAAATTATAATAAGCAAAGACCGAAGAAATATATACCAGGGAAGTTAACGAAATTATATAATCATCCGGCTCCTCTGCATCTTGATCATCCAGGTATTCCTTACTCGTCATTTCCTGTAAAGAGTTGTTCACACTGTTGGTTGTAAATATTACCTCTTCCACAAAGTTAATGGAATTCAAGACACATGCCACAAACCTGCAGATGAAAAATAGTCTCCAATTGCATCTCCACACGAAGAACCTTGAGGCAATCAATTGCAAGTTTCTTATATTCTTCAGCGAAAGATGTCAAATCCTTAGGAGGTGTACTGCTTGTTCTAGAATGCTTTGGAGCTTTCTGCTTCTCATTTTCTTCTACCTGATTTGATGTGCTAGGGCAAATCTTCCCAAGCCTGTAATTTGCATCAGAACTAGGCTTATTAGCAATAAAAAGGTATTCAAAGTTCAAACAGAAAATTTCATTATATTCAATCAACAATCAATGTCAAAGCTTCCCCTAAATGAAAAATGATGCATTTCGCCAACAACCTTGGGGAGGGGAAAGAGCTTGTGAGGGGAAGAGGAGGCAGACACAGCAATTTTAAGGGTGCCAGTATCTCAGATGTGTCTATGTTTTCAAGACAACTTTTCTTTTTCCTTTTCTCTAAAAAACCTTTTTCTTCCTTTCAGTAAGACAACTCCTTCCTATTGTTACACAAATAAGACATGCGGTCAAATTAAAATTATAGATCATTCTAAGTATTAAAACTCTAAAAGGACGGGTCCAAATTGTTAAAAACATAAAAATAAATTTGAAAAGATGAGATGTCGGTTAGGAGTATCAAAGTAAGACGCCAAAGAGTTGTCACTGCTGATTGGTAATGACAAATGATAAGCAAATATGCGGCATCTATTGTGCGCTCTAACTAAATTAGTGTACCATAACCAAATGAACAGACATATTTTCGCCTATCTATGTCATGAGTGCAGTTATTCATAAATGCTTGTCTGTGCGGCAGTCCTCTCCCTAACTATGTGAGAACACAAGAAAAACTCTATGTTCTCCAGACTCAAGTAAACATTCAAAACGAAGGACAATACTGCAAAAAGATTTAAGAACTTGCCTTTCAATTGAATCAGCAACATATTCCAATGAATCACTTAAAGATGCCAGTAAAATTAGCTTGTTATCATCACGAATCAAGTTTTCCTGCAAAAAGGAATCGAAACTAGCTTATCATCTCAAAATCTTCTGACACTGCACGGAGAAAATTTAAATCAACTTATTTAACTTGCAAGTTTTCTGAATCAATGTCAGCTCTATGCTATCATCTATTGCTCCATTATTTTCACATTCATCTTATTTATGGGGTAATGCAGCAAGTAATAATTCCACCTCTTTTCACATTAGCATTCATCTTCCTCTTCTTCTTCACTTCCAATTAGAACAAAAGCATTGCATTTCTAATAGGTCTGATACTGATCATCCTGGACCAAGTCTTAGCCCTCTTTAGCTATTGTCTACGTAGCCACAGTGTCGGTAAGTATTTCCCATTTAATCTAAAGCTTTTTTACACAGGCATCTTCCAGCAGCATTTGTTTTAAAACATGAGCAATGATGTTAAATCTCTACTGTGAATATTCCATTGCTTTCCTTGGAGTTCATTGATCAAGTAACACTCTTCGGGGTCATTTAGTAGACAATAAGCATGAAATGGAGGTAAACCTGTTGATGACAGAAACGTGCTACAAAGACGGAAAATATGCAGTGCATCTTGTAACAGCCCAAGAATCATCAACTATTAATTGTAAATCCCCCCCCCCCCCAACCCCCCAAACGAAAAACAAAAAACCTGCTCAAGAAGATACCTGTCTGATTGGCCGCAAATTCAATAACGTGTCACTGATTTCCATTTCAACCTCCAAATTTTCAGCATTGGCAGCACCATTTTCTGCATTTAGCTCACCAATTGAACAGGGTAAACATGTACTGGCTGGATCGCGTCGCATCAGATTTTCAATATCATGTCTGCCAATGAGCATATAACTTTGCTTCTCAAGAACTGCCTGAATAAATAAGATAAGATGGTCAAGTGAATAAAGATGGAACGAGGAAATTGAGGCAACCTAATAATACTCTACTCCATCTTTTAACTATGCCCCACAAAGTGAAAGTTTACCTTTTATGAGGAAAAGATAATGAACATGATGATATAAAAATTAAGGGTGTGCTCATAAGGCAACTCTCTGATTTGTTTGTTTGTTTGGAAGACTTTTGTTTAGCAGTAAATTAGCTGTAAAACTCTACTTGTATCTTGAAAAGAGATCTTTTCTCATCTGAATATATAGAGTTATTCTGATTAAAGAACAGTAGAGAACTGATCCTCCCATTCTATAGACGATCCTCTTCAGAACAAGAAATATTGATTAGCACCTCTCTACAATCCCACAAGTGGGGTCTGGGGGGAGGGTAGGATGTACGCAGCCTTATCCCTACCCTGGAAGGGCAAAGAGAATATTTCTGATAGACCCTCGGCTAAGAAAAGATGGAAGAAGCACTGATAACAAATAACAATCATACAAGATCTTTAGAAAACTAAATCCGAGAATGCAAAAGAGAAGATGACAGGAGTACTGGTAGCAAGTAATAACAGTACATGATATGTCGTGATAACAAACTAAGGGAGTACTGATGGCAAGTAATAACAATACAAGATATGTGATACAAGCACCTCTCTACCTATACTAAAAACCACCAAAGGAAAAAGAATTGTTCAAACCTCCATGTATGAAGTGCGACATCTTTCATATGTTCTTTCAAGAAAAGTTTGAACATAGTTCACAAGAGCAACAGCAAACTTTGGCATTGCTTGTGCCCATCCAAGCACCTGTGTGAATGTAAAATATCATAAGAGGACAAAAACAACGATGTCTTCACTTGTATACAACAATTTATGATGTTAACCATCGCTCGTACTTGCTAACAGCAGAGAACAGATTAACTTTAAGGCATTTGACTCCTGCTCAAAAATAACGAAATGACAAATATCCAAGATTTATCAGAAAAAGCAATGAACATATAGTACCTCTTTTGCCAAGAAATCTATTGCCAAAAGTCCTTGCAGGATAGGTCGACCTTTCTCAACAAATGGGGTATAAGATGTGACAGCATGCGCGCGTGGACGAAATGCCGCTGGGCCTACAAAAGAACTTTAAGTTTTACAACTTCATAGTATCTTTCTACATAATTCAACAATGTCAAAGCAGATTTTATATTTCTAGTACATTTGAGGAAAATTGTGAATATTAAGCATCGCCTAAACTCCATCTCTAAATTTGCTCTAGCTGTTTCTTTTATGACCAAGAAATCCAGAGGGCCAGTAGCACACAGTTCAAAACTTAGTGAATAATGGGGGCCCGCCTTTCTACCCTTCTCCACTTCAATACCAGGCTTTTGTTGGTGGCATAGTTCGAATCGACCCACACATCACGCTTTGTGCACTAACCACTAGACCAAAGCCCCAGCCAAACTTCTTGGTGTTTAATAAGTAAAAGTATCAAGTATCTGTCATTTATTGTACTTTTGGCGGTACGTAGGATAAAGTTTGAACTTACCAATACACAGGCCAAGAGCTAGTATTGTTGATGCATAATTACGCATATCATTTAGTAATACTACTTGTTCACATGTTATACATGGACAGATAGATGCAAGACTCCACTATCGAGAAAAAGCAGCAATAGAAAAGAAAGGTTATCGATGCTAAGGAAATATGTCACTAGTGTAATGTGTGGATGTGGCCTGGGAACTTTTGAGATCAAACCCAAAGATCCGCATCAATTAAACCTTCGTCACAAAATCAATCAAAGGTGTCGTTGAATGTATTTGGCTGGATGCTTAAAAAGACAATGAAATTAGGAACTTGTCTCATCAATGCCACATCTTCAAATCTCTTTCTCAATCATGCAAGCAATATTCTTTTTGATAACAACATGCAATGCAATATTCTTTTGTGATTATTTTCCCATTTAATGTGAGCACGCTTTCTTCTTCTTCTTGTTTACCATCAAAGTTCCTATTTGTGTTTTTAACAACAGACGATTGTTTTGCAACTTCAATAACTCTCATTAACTAGCAGAGAATGTAGCCTGTTAAGAGACTTGCTTGATATTGCCTGCTGTACAGCTTTCCGATAATCAACAAACATTGCTGGTAAGAAGTGATCCTTCACAAAGTTCTCCACAAATGCCAGAAGTCCATCATTCCTGCAATAATTATAAGTAAAAGTTAAGGGAGAGTGTCAGATTATAATGAAACTTGGACTTGCACTATTGCTGATGCAACCTCTATTGGAACAAATAACATGGTTGAGAGTGCATTTAATGTTCCTAAACAAAACGTAGAAGATGTGATACCCACTAGCATTAAGCTAATAAGCATCTAAAACCTGTTACAAACACCTTAGGAGCAGCTTTTTCACAGGCATGTGCTGCAAAGTCCCATACAACTTTAACATCTGGGAGGTGCCAGAGACTGTTAGCAACTGATGTTGGTATAGGGGCAATTAAACAGTTTATGAAACAGGTTGTCCTCATAAATAATACCCGCATAACTTATACCTGAATCTATATATTATTTTATGCGGGATAGAATGTAGAATACGAACGCGAGATTAGTAATACATGGATTACGACAACAACAATAACCCAGTAAAATCCCACAAGTCGTATAATTTGCTTCTAGACCAAACAGCCCTCAGTGAATATAATAACTGCATCAAAATTATTAAGGAAAATCATGCAGTTTCAAAATAACATACAGAGACAAAATTGCCTTCCATAACTCTGGGACATTTTGTTACACTATAAGCGCAACATGGAAATGAGAAAGTAAACACCAAAACACAAATATGCTAACCCTCAGGGGTTGGCCTGGTGGCAATAGACTTGAGCCTTGGGGTTTGCTCCCTTTCAAGGTCTCAAGTTCGAAACCCACTGGGTGCAAACAATTTCTGAGGGCCATCGGACTGGGTAAAACCTGAATTAACCGTGGTGCACTTGCGGGAAACTCCTTGCCGAGGGCCTGTGCACCCCCGGGATTAGTCGGGGCTCTTAGAGACTCGGACACCCGGTGCAAATAAAAAAAAACACAAATATGCTAAATCATTAACTGTTACTTTAGCAATATAGATTTCTCTATACCAAAGCAGTAGAATTAACAAAGCAGGATGAAATTAATCCTAATTTCCTATTTACTTTGGTGGGGAAGTGCTTCTGCTGGTTAGTAGACAAATCATTTCAAGGTGGGGTCAATGTGAAAAGAAGGTTACTTGTCATCACTAACCCTATTTCACACAAATATTGAAAACATGGTAGATCAAACAAGATAAGGTACAAAAGAATCCAGCTTACCCAAGTTGCGAGTACTTCTGTGGCAGCATGGAAGCGACTTTGTCCGTGAACTGTTCACAGAATGTTGGAGTAAAATTAGTATAGAACTTTCCAGTACTCTTGGACTGATTATAGCATTATGATTAGATCAAACCTGAAGAACAGGCCGGTATATCGAGGCTGCTAAATAAATTCCCTGCTCAGGTAAAATAGCTGCTGTACCATAACCTTCTTGGAGCACATTGGAGCCTCTCTTACTCCATCCTTGCCTAATGAGATCAACCCCTGAGTGAAAATTGTTATGGAGTCAAATCATTAAACTAACCAAACAAGAGATGAAGGTGCAATAAGAAGCTTTCTCGCCCTGCTCATTATTTTAGTAGGAAGATCAATAAGAAAATAGACATGTACAATGCCCAACAAAACAAATCTAAAGCTAATAAACTTTGTTGTTTTGGAAAACCTCCTGACATACCTTGATTTGAAATGGATATAGTAGCATCCGTGAAACGAAATGCAAATGTTAGACCATCTTCTGACCCATCCCTGTAACCAATACGAATCAAACATGGTCCATGATCACTAGAGAGAAAGTTGACATATGATAGCCAATAGAACAAAAAGTAGTTCCTTTTTTCCATGGAAAACGAAATGTTGAGAACAAAATATGATGACATCAATGATCCAAGTTCCACAACAGTCCACTACTCTATCTTATTGCAAGAGGGGAAGCATTTTCACCACTTAGCTCACAAACAAAAAAGCAATTACTTTACGTTTCTTCTTTTCATAATGCTGCCACCAGCTAAAATTGGATGTATTTCTGCGGGCACAAGTGAAATATGAATTTCCACCGGAACACTACAGAATGCCCAAAGTGAACCATCTGTTCTGCAATTCGATACCATTTAAACAAATCTTAGGCACAAAACTTCAGATGGCTTGTGGGCTTGGTTTTGGTTTTAGTCTTTACGTAAAACAATCACATTCTAACAATGTCAACTGTGTGAAAACCATAGGGCGGAGAGCTTCTCCCTTAAAAAGTGAGAAAAGCAGCTTGATGGTGCGATACAATATTAAAACACTTGATGGTGCAAAGAAGAAGAAGAGGAAGAGGAAAAGAAGAAGTAGCACCGAACAGTAACAACAGGAAAATAAGATAATTGAAGCGAACAAAACAACATGGTGTAAATAGAGCTCTAAGAATATGAAAATACGAGTGCTACTAATACTACTGGTAATGGACGGGAAAACTCTCGACCACCTACTAATCTTCTACCATAATTCTCAATCTTCACACCCTCCTATCAAGGGTCATGTCCTTAGTAAGCTGAAGCTACACCATGTCCTGCCTAATCACCTCTCCCCAGTACTTTTTTGGCCTACCCCTACCTCTTCTCAGACACGCCTTGACCAACCTCTCACACCTCCTAACAGAAACATCAGTGTTTCTCCTCTTTACGTGCCCGAACCATCTCACCTTGACTCCTGCATCTTTGTCCTCCTAGGGGGCCACTCCCACTTTGTCGAGTAACTTCATTTCTAATCTTATATCTCCTGGTATGCTCACACATCCGTCTCAGCACCCTTGTTTCTGCTACTATCATCTTCTGAACATGAGAGTTCCTAACTGGACAACACTCAGTCACATACAACATAGTTGGTCTAACCACCGCTAGGTAGAACTTACCCTTAAGCCTTGGTGGCACATTCTTATCACATAAACACTGGATGCGAGCCTCCATTTCATCCACCCGCTCCAATACGATGTGTGACATCCTCCTCAATCTCTCCATTGCCTTGGATTACAGACCCGAGATACTTGAAACTACTTCTCTTGGGGACGACTTGAGTATCAAGTTTCACATCCACGTCCACTACATGAGTCCCATGAACTTGCACTCCAAGTATTATGTTTTGGTCCTACTCAACTTGAAACCTTTAGACTCCAGGGTGTGTCTAAACCTTTAGCCTTGCATTAACCCCGCCTACGTCTCGTCAATCAGTACTATGTCATCGGCAATAACATGCACCATGGCACCTCTCTTTGAATGTGTCGCGCCAGCATATCCATCGCAAAGGCAAATAAAAATGGGCTAAGGGTCAATGCCGGGTGCAACCCCATCATAACTAGGAAGTGTTCCAAGTCACCTCCCGCAGTCCACAACCCAAGTCCTAGCACCATCGTACATATCTTTACTCTAATGTACGCTACCGGAACACCGCTAACCTCCAAACATCTCCACAGAACCTCCCTCAGGATTTTATCGTATGCTTTTTCTAGGTCAATGAACACCATATGCAAGCCTTTCTTCCTTTCTCTATACTGCTCCACCAATCTCCTCACCAGATGAATAGCTTCCGTAGTTGATCGCCCCGGCATCAATCCGAACTGGTTCTCGAAAGTAGACACACTCCTCACCCTGACTTCCACCACTTTCTCACAAACTTTCATAGTGTGACTCGGCAGCCAGATAGCCTTATAGTTGTTGCAATTTTGGATATCATCATTGTTCTTGTACAACGGAATTATCGTACTCCACCTCCATTCTTCGGGCATCTTCTTCGTCTTAAAAATGACATGGAACAACCCAGTAAATCCCTCCAAGCCTGCTCGGCCCGCGTTCTTCCATAATTCCGTCGGGATTTCGTTTGGCCCAGTCGCTCTACCTTTGCTCATCTTACGCAACGCCCCCTCAACCTTAATACCCCTACAATACCCAAAATCACACTGACCCTTGGAGTGTCCAAATCACCCAGCACAATGCTTCTGTCCCCCTCCTCGTTCAATAGTTTATGGAAGTAAGTCTGCCATCTCCGTCTAATAAGTGCCTCTTCCATCAACAAATAAAAAAATTAATGATTTAAATTTATGAGTAGTTGCCACTTTCCCGCTACTCTACCCCACTAAGAGAATTGGGCCATATCTTTTTCTGAACGAGGCTCCAGGTATTTTGTTAACAATTATAGTCCTTAGCATATAGATTGTGCTAAGAGAAACCAGAGATACAAGACCCCCCCCCCCCCGATCTAATTGTTGGCTAGGTAAGCGTCTTGTAGTAATAGTAGTAGCTATGAACCATGTAGATCATCCCCATGGGGGTGGTGAAGGGAGAGCCCCAATTGGTAGAAAAAAACCCACAACCAGCACTTAGAACTTTCCAATTTGGTTACAACTTACAAGCATCAAGAGATATGTTAAAACGGAATTTGAATCAATGAATGCACATGATTTCAACCAGTCCCTCCCCTTAACATAGTATATACCCCAAACAAAAGAACAAGAACAGTGATAAGCAGTCTGTTAACTTGCCTCTTATCCTTTGAAGGGGCCTTGCTTGCAAGTCTTGCTGTTTGGACAGCAGCATCTGCGGATGCAGCTTCTGGAGTAGCTCGCAGGATCTCACATATGAGTTGTTGGCATTCACTCTGTTTGCAAATAACATTAGTGAATATATTTGTATCATCCATCATTGAGTTGGCACTGCTTTGTTACTACACCATATATCTGTAATCTAATCAACTCAGGGGATCTTGGGCATCAGGATGCAAATGATTAACATGGAAGAAGCTGACCTGTAAGACAGTCAATGAAAAGCCAATACTATAGCCTCCAGTGTCACGAGATGCATCTGAATCAGGGTTCCAACTGATGTCTGTAGGCATGGATTTAGGCGTGTTCAAGTCAACTTGTTGCGAGCACTTTGACTCAAGAAGTTCTCCAACAATGACATGGTTCTCTGGAAATTGTTCCAGTTGCAATCACAAACCGAAAGTAAGAGATTGTGGAGCTGAATGTAGATTACTCGAAGCAAAATCAAAAAGGAATGAAGAAGCAAACTGATGAAGAAATTTGCAAGACCTTCTCACTTACCAAATATATGAACAACAGTATCAAGAATTGAATCAAGGAGTTCCTTTGCAGCAGCCTGTGCTGTTCCTGTAGGAGCCATGACAGGTGAAACAGGGCTGACTGCTAGTAGCACTGCAAGATATATCCCATTCTGATGCTTCTGTTTCGATGACTGAAAACTCTCCAACTGCCCTTTTAAATAGTGAAGACCAGTAATGGCTGCTTGGGCAGCCTGGCCAATGCCAGGCCGTGGAGCATTTTCTGCATGAGCTTTGATCTTTGTTGTGATTATCTCATGAATTGTAGGCCGCAACCTTTGGCTGTTGAAATGTCAGAGGCTAAATATTCAAATACCACACGAAGAAGATAACCTCTTTACAGAAAGAAAAAATATAAGAGTCAACCAATTCAATCATGAAAAGCAAACAAGTGAAATCATCATAATTTTAGAGCAAAGATAAAATCATAGTCTCGAATCATAGTTCTGGTAACCTCCATTAGCATTGTATTCAAGCATTAACAGGAATACATTTATTTGCTAATAGGTGCCAAAAGTGCAAAGCTGCCTTAAGACCGTGAATGTCATCCTTCAGTTGACATGGTTTGCCGGATTGAGAAATTGGGTCTTAGCCAGTTCGTTTACAAGTTTTCAAAGAGCTTCTGTGTCTCAACTGACCAGCAAAGCTCTACAACCTTCCTTTGATCATTTCTCCGCCATCAATGGCAGAATCACCCCTCCCCTATTGCCAGATTATCTTTTTGGTTAGCACCTATTTGAATCCCACAGCCTATGAGGTCATTCTAAAACATATCTCTACCCGATAAAAGAAGAGAATGCAGGTGATCAACTCAAAGCTTTGCTTCCAATTGGCCCAAAAGTATGAATATGAGGACTAACCATATTATGGCTCCTGCTGCTGCAACTTTCCCAAGCATGCAAAGGCACTCCACCATGGTCTGCAAGTACTTCACATGCAACGGGGCTTCAGTTTTCCTGATTGCTTCCTACATTTGAAGTATATCGGAATCATTAGCACTCTTATGAATATATATCAGAAGTTTGATATTGACAAGCATGCAGAAGGAAACTTTGCATCAATCAGTCAACTATGCCACAACCCCAAATTAGTTGGGTTTGGCAACTTTCTTACAACAAATTCATCTGGTGTAGAATCTGAAAGCCATGTCGGAATTTGATGAGAAACCATTTTGACATCCTTCGAAGCACCATCAGTGCCATTAATCCTTAAAGAGGTAGGATAGCCATCTGACACAGTATCTTCACCATCCTCATCATGACCTTCTGCTACAGAGCTGCAAATAAGGCAGAAGAAAGTGACTCAGCTGCTATCATTTGCACCAGAAGAAGAATAGATGGAGAATCTACCAAGAGATTGATAAAGTTAAACTATCACTGCGAGGCGTTTAATGAGGATTCTGTCAAGTTTCACTTAAAGATGAAATCAATGGAAGAGGTAGGTCTAGATTACATGTGGTCATCTGCAGCAATATTGAGGATGATATTACCAACAGAACCACATCACTTAAATTTTTTGTCTTACCTGCCATCAATAGAGCTAGTTCTGTGAGATCCATCCCCAGGTCCAAATGAACCAAACTGATTTTCACCTTTTAGCAACCTAGTTCTTCGAGAGAGAGGCTGTGAGTTGTTCATGGACAATGGTACAGCAACAGTGGTCGGTACTTCATCATCCCTTTCACTGATATTGAAGAGAGTTGAGCTGCAAAAAGAAGGACAATGTTAAGCAAATATACAGCAACATCTAAAATTAAAATCAAAATTAAAAGCATGTGGCTCCTCTTTAACAGAAAGTTGAGGATAACAAAGTACAAGAAGAATCGCCTCCAAAACTGCGCTCCATTAATTCCAAGCACAATGAAATTAGTTAACCACCCAATTATGTCAACATACAGAATATCAAGTCGCACTGCTAGAAGAAGCCTCAGCTTCAATATTTTAAGTGGATAAAGACAGCAAGATATGGATATCAAACTTCAGATTCATACAATCTCAAAAAACTAGAAGGTTTATATAGACTCAGAGGAAAATAATATGTACCTGTATTCACCCTTATTATAAAGATGGGCATGCAGATCCTCCAAAACTTTATAGAAAAGAACTCCTCGTAGCTTTGTCAACTCAGATCTGACATCTTGTAAAGCACCAACCTGTGTGACGCCAGCAATATACAGTAAGTACACTGGGCCATCCTTTCAACATTGAGCAAGGATTGCCAACAAACAATGCTACAAGAGATTAGTGCTAAAAACTTGTTCATCAACTTGAAATTGGTTATGCAGTGTTGACCACAGGAGATGCAGCATTTGTAATATCAATGCAATTCCTATAGAACAAAAAGCTGCCTCTTTTAACAAAAATCAGTTTTAACGGACATTTCAAACTAGGTATCATGAACATAGTAGAGAAATTTGATCCACGTGAGACAAAAAAAGTCAGTGTGTTAAAATTTTGTCCACGGTTTTTTCCGAGCAGCCACAAGGAAAGTGTGAAGGTAGAATCAGCTATGAAGTTTTAATTGGCCCACCGTTTGAAGGCCCTCTCGCTCAAGCATAAGAGCTGATTGAACATGCAACTGCACGGCGGCGTAGAACTGCTTTTCATTAATCAGCTTTTCAATACGAGCAGGAACCTGTGGCAGAAAAGACAAGGTAATGCATCAACAAGAATGAAGACGGACAATGAATGAAAAAATAAAGCGCTGAAGGAATCTGATAATCAGCATAGCATCATCAATACGTGCAGCCTCTTCTTGATTATAATTGCTTGTACAGGCTCTGGGAGGGTGGCAGCATCATAAACACTTGAGAAGCCAAGAACATAATATAAATATAAGGCAAGTCCAAGATGAAAAATTCATACCACAATTTGGGAAGAGCAAGTGCTTCAGATGAAGTTTACTAAAAGATCAATTAGTCATGGACTTGAAAAAATTTACAAAATATTTTCATTATTGAGACTGAGAGCTGCTCCCCACAAGGATGGTTCAACAGTTTATCCTCAACCTGGCACCCTTGACCCTTCTACTCCTAATAGAGAATCCTTTCGGCTTCGTGAGTCTTAATGACAATATAGAATACAGTAAAACTGTAGAACGGAAAGACCACCCCTAAACTGTCCTGTCAAGCTCATATAGCCCAATCAGCGATCTCCATAGGGCCTCATCTTTTTACTAACTAACCCGCTAAGCAATACCAAAGCCAGCCTTTCCTTATATCAGATTAGGAGGAGAATATAATTCTGGTCAAACATCTTCTCACAGGTATAAGAAGCATCAGGTCAATAAAAATTAATACGTAAATTACCTTTCTTTAATGCAGAAGGCGAGAGACCAAAAAACATAAAAAGGGAAGGGAGAAATTTCATTGAAGAATTCGTGTGCCAAACAGAGGATAGATTGTATCACTGCTTCCAGCTGCGATGAGCTACTTATCATATAGAATCTCGAGCACTGACCTCTGTGTATTTAAGGGTTTTTCCCTTTTCGGAATAATTTTATATGATTGATGTATTTTAGATACATACTGTCTGGGATTAATTACTTGAACACAGCGATTAAAACACATGACATTATGACAATTATATTCCACTATGCTTTTACAACCAAACCATTGACCCAGAACTACATGAATACTAGCATGAACAGTTTAACAATATGACCATTTTAATCATGTTAATTACCTACTGAGAGGTTCTTCTATTTTCTTTTTTATCTTTTTTTACAACAGCGATGTAGAGGTCACCTTGCACGCGACTCGACTATCCCACTGGGTGCTACATCCTCGCACCTATTCAGATACCAGGTAATTTTATCCACAAAAACTTAGGCTGATGGGAGGAAATCATCCAACTTTTTCTGCCTCCACTGGGATTCAAACTCTGGTCTGCCATCGTCTTTATTCCAGCTTCATCGACCTCTGAGCCTCACCCTTGGATGCGCTGAAAAGGTCCTTTTATAGCTTCATATTTATAGCACAGAGCGCCAGAGCCACGGACCAAGCTATTTGGTAGTTTCCTTTATCGACAAATTAAAACTATATTTACTCTTCAGTAGGACCTTGAAAAACTATGTTTTGAATCCTTCAACTGATTCAAAGTAAAATCCAACTTCAGATGTCTATGGTTTTTGGCTTTTTGGTGCAACATCCAAAATGTAAAGGATGAAGACAGCATGCTAGGTTACATCAATTTACTACAGGATTAGGTTCTTCTGCACAGATGGGATCCCTTCTTTTTGTTTTTGTATAGGGGGACCCAATAACATGTAATCACAAGCACTGTCTTAGTGCTTGGTTGTCGTCATTTATAAAATCCTTACCTGTTTCAGAAAATATATATAGCTTTCTACTTCTAAGCGGACGCACAGATACAAGACTCTAAATTATCTTTCAAACAAAGTAGTTTAAGCATTTTTCTTGGTAAGTAGTAGTTTAAACATTATTTTTTTGGCAACTAAATTTTTTTATTACCAAGTAAACTTTACAGCTCAACACAAGCAAACACACAGAACTAGAACTGGGCAATACCCCCAATTACAGGGAACCATTCTAATCATCCTACCTCCTATCACCAGTACATCAAGTAGTTTAAACATTTTTTTCATTGCTAGTATGCACCTATCCATTCTTAAGATAGACAGAGCGTATTGGATTAAACTCGGCATTTAATTAGAGATATAGCAGGGACTGGAGCAAGAATATAGCAACAACAGCACTAATAAACAACAACAACAACAACAACAACAACCCAGTATAATCCCACTTAGTGGGGTCTGGGAAGGGTAGTGTGTACGCAGACCTTACCCCTACCCTGGGGTAGAGAGGCTGTTTCCAAATAGACCCTCGGCATCCTTCCCTCCAAGAACTTCCACCTTGTTATTGGGGAGACTCGAACTCACAACCTCTTGGTTGGAAGTGGAGGTTGCTTACCATCAGAGCAACCCCTCTTGTCTCAACAAGAGCACTAATAAAAAAATAAAAATAAAGCATAAAGACAACTGACCTTAGCTATGCCTTCTATCTGATCTAACAAGGAGATAATATGTCGCAATGTAACAGAGCGATACCACAACTGATGCAACTGCTTGTTTCTGGCACCAAGAAGCTTCTTAGCCTCCGCCAAGTCACCTTTTAAAACACCAATACTTTGGGTAGATTCACTGAATAACCGCAAAATCTGAAGGTAAAAGCAGAGTAATAGAATAAGATGAATAACTGTTGATATAAAAGAAAAGGCAAAAGAGAAGCATAAAACTAGACTTCAGCAATTGCTTAACAGTAATTACATACATAAACTCATGTTTCAGGCTGCTGAAAGAAGCCCTCTTCTGAACTTACTTCAGAAGTAGCATCAACTTCACCAGATACAAGTCATTTTTCATTTCACGATATTGCTATAGAGAATAACTTTAATAAGACCTTTAAATATTTGCCCCTTTCAGAAAGACCTAACACATAAATTCGATTGATTTCATAAATTGTGAAATCAACAGCAACATTATAAGGTTAGTTTATATTATGCATTCAATCTATTATAAGCTTTTTGGTTATAATTTTTTTGGGACACTCCAGGATTCTGCACTTCTTGTATACACAAGTATCTCTGCTTTCGATTATCAATAAATGCTATTTAAAAATGGATAAACTACTATCTAATCTAATCATAGAAAACGAGCTTTTTGGTTAGTGTGTTCTTATTTTTCTTTCCTTTTTTGGGCCCAAAGTAAGGGCTGATGTCAAACTCATTGGTTCAATTTTTTTCTTCATTAAGATTTTTTTAGATACAAGAGTAACTTCTATTGACAAAAAGGAAAAGATAAAAGAAACCCTATATGCAGGATTCATGCACTGGATAGGAGTCCTATTCAACAACATTAATTCCATTATCTATACATGTCATTGTGATCACCATAAAAATGAGGAAAGTAAAGATGACAGGATCTTATTTATCTGCACTAGTGAGCTTTCTTTCTGTTCATATCTTTTATAATTCCTCAATGCACATGCAAAGGAGATTACTTCTTTCATATAGCACTAATTTCTTACTATATATTGAGAATATCAATTAATAACTTCTGAACATGGCGGAGACATGAAAGAGCATGATCTACGATCTACTTCATCGTAATTCAGTACTCTGCTAATTAACAATCTGCAACCATTGTGAACCATAAGTTCAGTATTTACTGACTACCAACTTGATAGAGGATAATATCGCATCCATGAAAGATAAAGCAAAAAATCAGAATCTCATTCAGTATAAGTATCTCTTTTTTGGATAGTACACTTACATAAATATTTGCTTGAAACTAGAAATTTGCATATCTAGGAAATTCACTACTTGCTCAAAATGAAATAAATAAACAAGAGACGATGTAACAAGACACCTGAGAATAATTTTGAATAGCTTTATTGAAGCCACCATGGTAGGCATGCACTACTTCATCTACAACTTCCTCAATAATTTCACTCTGCTCCTTTAAGACCTGGACATCACCTTCACGATCTTTCGAGGTCAATATACGAACAACATGAGGCAGTGAATCAAACCGAGCAGCAGCCCAGTTCTCGTCTACCCTAGCAAGTTCCTCCCTTAAGTACTGCAATTACCACAAAGCATATGATCAAAACAAATGCTACAGATATAACCCAAGATTTTAATAAGAGATAAAACCCAATTACTATATATTTAACACTACAAGTTATGGAAATAGGAAGACCACAAGCTACTTATCACACAGCCTATATCAAAATAAATGCTTCAGAAAAAACGCAAGATTCAAATAACAGATCAAAACACAATTACTATAAATTTCATCAAAAGTGCCCAAATAGGAAGATTGTACGACAGATCATATGATCAAAGAAATGGTACAGAAATACCCCAAGATTCAAATAAGAGAAAAGAAAGAACCAATATAAGTTGTCCTTTTTTTATGGCGGTGGTGTCTGAGCCAGCTAGGGCACACATCAATTATTTCTTTTCAGAGCATATGATCAAAGAAATGCTACAGAAATAACCCAAGACTCAAACAAGGGAAAAGAAAAACCCCATGTGAGCTTTTTTATGTTATGATGGTGGTGTCCGACAAGCTTGGGTGCACCTCGATAATTCTATCGGGTATCACTCACCAGCATAGGTACCGGGTAACTCTGCCCACCAAGGCTTAAGCCAATGGGAAGAAATTACCCAGTGTTTTATCTTTTCAGAGCATATGATCAAAGAAATAACCCAATCAGCTCTAAGCCTCCAACTTTCATTACAAGTTACCAAAAATAGAAAGATTCTAAGCTAATTAAGGACAGCAAAAAAGTAAAGAGGCAAGGCAGGTCATAAAGAGTAAAAATATCTAGTGAATTCATCAAATATCCCCAAAAGACCAAAACCCAGCTGTAAAAAAGGCAATAAATAGGAAAAGTTAAGGAGAAAAAGAAAGAGTTAAACTCACCGATTTGTCCTTAGGAATCGGCAGTAGATCAAATTTTCCCATCTCAATATACTTAACACTACAAAATCACCAAAATATAAAAATCGCATCAAATAATAAGACAGACAGATTAAAAATAGCTCAAAATATGAATCTAAATTATCAGTAGTTTTGCATTTGTAAGAGAAGAGAGAGTACCGAAAAGGGATTTGTAAATTTATTCGGATCTAAGAAACAGTAGGAGACTTAAATTGCATCAATTAAGAGTGACTGAAACGACTGTGTTGGGTGGGGTGGTGGGTAGGGTGGGGGTGCGGGTGGGGGGAAGAGGAGAGCTCCAGAGCGGAGCAGAGCTGGAGAATTGAAAATGGAGATGGAGATTGCGAATGGAGATGGTGATGATGATGTCAGAATTTTAAATTTAATTAATGTCGCCTGTTTATTACTATATTTTATTTATAAAATTAAACGAAGTACTTTTCTGGTATAGACTGGTCTACGAAAAAAGTCTTACCTTCTTTTGTTCTACATTGACCTTCTCAAGTGAGTGTGTTAAGGAAAGAAAAGCTTTGGAAAAATTAAGTGTTATAGCCGCTCTCAAAAATATTAGCTGATAAAAATATATAATTTTTTATTATATTTTATTGTATACTAATGTATAATATTTATATATATATATTATAACTTTTTTAAATATTTAGCTTGCGAAATATAACTATTTTTTATCGACAAACCAATTGTGTAACTTGGGTAGTTGGCGAGGTGACCTCTTTTTAAACTTGAATTGGCCAAATCACCTTGAGGTTTTAATTATTGTATGATTGACCTTCATGCTTAATTAATGGTTAAGTGGGATTATAAAGTGAAGGGAAAAGTTGAGTCTTTATCCCTAAAGTTTCAGTTATTACACTTTGGACCCAACCTATATAAATGTAATATTACCGGACTTAAAAAAAAATCTCATCCCTTCCCGCCTCATTTGCCGCCCCAATCCCCATTTTTCACGGCTGATTCCTCCATTGCAGTTTCTTGCATTCAACACAAGAGGTCGTCTCCCTTCTTCCACGTTCCTCTCAAAGCTTCATTCTTTTAATTTATCATTTACTTTGAAGAAATCGACAAATTGAGGGATTTTCGGATGTGTCGAATTTGGGGAAGAAATTGGCGGTATATTGGATTCATAATTCATTCCAGGTGGTATATTATGTACCTCCTTCATCTGGTAAGTGTTTTCATCTCATCTTCCTCGTCATTGTTAATTTAGGTTTCTGCAAAAAATTCTGCACAGTGCTCGATCACTAGTGTACAATAGACCACTGGTTCACAATAGAGTGATGGGAGATTATATATTAGTATGCAGTCTATATTCTAGTGAATGGGTTGAGGGGTCAACCAGTTGGAATTGGAATTCCTGTACAAAGGTTATAGTTGTGAGCACCTAAATTTTGACCATAATTGAATTTTTCACCACTTTCTAGTATGTAAATATTATTTGAGTTTAATCTGCATATTTAGCTTTTGTTTTACCTTTTATTGATTTTCCTTAGGAAAATAAAATTCACAAAAGAATCACATATTTGAATTACTAGCTTTGTTTTAATTTACAAAAGAAAAGAAATTCACAAAAATATATTTTTTCTTCTAATTTTGGTAAGGCTTGCAATTTTATAACTTTTTTTTTAATAGTTTCTTATATTTTTCTAATTTTTAGTTTTAGTGTAATATCTTTATTTTTGATTATCTTTAATAAATTAAAAAGGGGGGGGGGGGGGG
>NC_031989.1:66173746-66174286 GCF_001879085.1 Nicotiana attenuata
AAAGAGCCAATGCAAAAAGGCCACCTAGCAAGATTCTTCTATATCTTTTGTAACAAACTCACATACTCTCACTCAAAACTCACATGCACATACACACTCTTATTTTTTTGACCACCAATTAATCCCTATACCTACACATATATATCTTCCACTCATTCACACAATTAAAAGAACATACACAAACACACAAAAAGGAGAACATACGGGAAAAATGAGGTGTGACAACTCTGGCGACTCTGCTGGGGAACGAACCCAGAATCTCTGGTTCGGGGCTTAGAATAACTGTTATACCTCGCTTTGTTTATTATCTGATTTTTACGTGTTTAAGCCTAATGTGCTAAATGTCATTTTTTACCGCTTTGATATTGTTTGAACTGTATATAAACTGTTATGAAACCCTTCTTCTTTCTGAGTCTTCTAAATCTTCTAGGAAGCACACGCTGGCTTCTTTTCTGTTAGTGTCATACCCTAATTTAGAACGAGGATCGGATCAGTTATAAAGCCGGATGGCCTTTTGGTTCTTGGTATGTTGCCCCCTCC
>NC_031989.1:66174426-66250491 GCF_001879085.1 Nicotiana attenuata
CGAGTAAGCCAGATCTAGAACAACACACCCCAGGATTCAGACCTAGAATAACATAGCCTCATGCCGGATCCCTAGTAGGAACGTTTGTTTGCATCACGTGCATTTGACTTTAGGGACTCAACATAGGGGTTGGATCCGTCTATGACAGGTGTATCCAAAATAAAAGACCATCCTGATGCATCTTACGTGCTACTTGTACATTTATTTGTTCTAGTTTGTATGTTGGCTGGCTTTTAGAATAGGGAAAGAAACTGGAAAAAAAACCAAGAGAGGGAAAATAAAAGAGTGAAATTCACCTGGTTCTCATAAAATCTCTGTGTTCAAAAAATTAAACTGTGTCTGATATCACTCAAAAGGTGTTAAAAAATAGACTAAGATTTTGAAATATTCCCCGCTTTTGACCGAACTACGGGGTCTAATTCTCACCGGATGCGAGATACGTAGGCAAACCTCATCTGTTCCGGCCCCAATTTTTTTAAAAAATCCAAAAATATTTGCCTTTAATTCTTCTTTAGAAGTCTTTCCTTAAAATATAAATAAAAATTTTAAACCCAAAAATATTTTCTTTGTAGAAGTCTTTCTTTCAAAAAAAAAATCAAAATCCAAAATTTTTTCCTTGTTAGGAGCTTTTGTGATATGATTTTCATTAAAAAAATGTTGAATAATTTTTTTTAAAAAGAAGTTAGCTCATTACTTTATTCCTGATCTTCCTGAACTACGTAATGATCTGATTCATGCGGCGTCATGATACGTAGGCAATCCCCATCGGATTCAATCATAGCCATTAAATAAATTGGGTGAAAAAAGAAAGAAAAAAAGAGAGAGAGAACAGGGAAAAATAAAGAAAAGAGTGACAAAAATAACAAAGAAAAACAGAGAGCGAAAAACAACCAAAAAAAAAAAGGAAAAGCAACTGTGAAATAATTCAAAAAAAAAAGAGAGCCAAGAACTGATATGATAGAGGTATAGAATGGAAAGGGACATTAAAAGGCCGGGATGAAACACGCAACCGTTCAAACACATGGTAGAAGCATTTAACTATTTAGGTGCATTGCATCCTAACATGCAATTTCCTATCTATTAAGCGTCTCAAAACTAACAAGGTTGTTGGTTGTGCAAATTAGCCAGGTTCTGTTCAGGTGGTTGGTTTTGTTGGTAATCTGGCTTCCCACCCTTACTTCACAAGATCCAAAGGCAGGGTTCCTATGGCCTTCGAAAGTCATCTACCAATTATCGATCCTGAGGATAGCCCAGCATCGCCTATTCCACAACCAGAATCAGCAACTACTGAAGAGAATAGAATGTTGCGTCTCCGCATGTTAGAAATGTGGGACGCCTGGTCTAATAGTAGGGAACCGCCAAGTGCAATCCCTGGGTTCCCTGAGTTGATCTCGAGGTCGGGTGGGGCTATCAACGGCCCTGTGCCCAACCTGTTCATCCCGTGCGGATATAAACGGTCCTGGCATGCCTTCTGTGGTTCACCCCCAGGCGCCTGATTCAAGGGCACCGCCAGCAATGTTTTCTACAGCACCAGTCTGCACCACGACTCAACCAACTATACCACGGCCACATGTTGAGCCTCCAACATTCACCTTTCAGGGTCCATAGTTTCAACCAGAAATAACATATGTGACCCCATATTCATTTTCTCAACCTCCGCAATGTGACTTCTTGGTTGGACAAGAAAAGGTTGTCAAGAATCCCGAGCAAGAGGAAATGGGTCGGAAGATGAAGAGCCTGGAACAAAGCCTGAAAAACATGCAAGGTTTGAGTGGCCAAAAGAGTGTCTCACACTCCGATCTGTGTATGTTTCCCTATGTTCACTTGCCGACTGGCTTCAAGATGCCAAAATTTGAAAAATACGACTGGCACGGAGACCCTATCGCTCACCTGAAATAATACTGTAACCAGCTGAGGGGCACTGGTGGAAATGAGGAGCTGTTAATGGCTTATTTTGGAGAAAATCTCATCGAAATTGCTTCCGAGTGGTACATCGATCAAGAAATAACTCATTGGCATGTGTGGGAAGATTTGGCCCGAGATTTTGTCTGCTTGTTCCAGTATAATGTGGATATCGCTCCCAACAGAAACTCTCTGTCCAATTTGAAAAAGAAAATAGCAGAAAGCTTCCGTGAATATGCTGTCAAATGGCGCGAGCAAGCCGCCAGGGTAAAACCTCTAATAGGTGAAGCTGAAATGGTTACGGTCTTCCTACAAGCCCAAGAGGCGGACTACTTCCAAAACATGATGTCTACTATGGGTAGACCGTTCGTTGAGGCTATCAAAATTGGGAAGATGGTCGAAAATGGTTTGAAAACAGGCCGAATCTTGAGTCAAGCTGCTTTTAAGGCTGCATCATAGGTCGTTTAGAATAGTTCAGGGGGTTTGATGAACAGAAACGGGAGAGAAGAGGGAGTCATGATGGCTTCTAGCTCGAAGAGGGCCCGCAGGTCATTCAACCAATCATATATGCTTCATAAGGTCCCACAACACTATTATCCCCATCAAGATGCTGCTTATGCCGTGGCACAGCCTCCCTATGCTGTGATGAACGCGCAACCTTACACGTGGCCACAACATTATACACAAAACCGAGCTCCACCTCCCAGAAATGCCCATCCTTACCAAGCTCCGTATAATCCCCAACCAAATGTTCCCCAATACAATCCTCGCCCAAGTGAGCCCCTCAGAAGGAATAAATTCACCCATATTGGTGAATCGTATTCAAGCTTGTTCCAAAGGCTAATCAGGCTAGGTCTGTTGCAGCCAGTGGCCCCGAACCGGCCGAACCCCGAGTCCCCCTCGCACCTGGCTGATACTAGATGTGAATACCACTCTGGAGCAGTGGGACATAGTACGGAGGACTGTTGGACCCTCAAGGGGGCAGTTGAAGACTTGATTGTAGCTGAAATAATCGTTTTTCGGGACAAAGAGGCTCCTGATGTGACGAATAATCCTCTGCCTACTCATACCAATGGGCCAGTAGTCGGAATGATTTGTGAAGATGAGGAATTTGATCCGGCACTGAAGGCCATGCAAGTATTGCCGAGCTAGAAGAAAAGCCAAAAAACGATCGCCAAGCCTGAAAGTTCCCTATCAGACGGGAGTCTCGGTAGCCAGTCTTGCTATCCTTTCTGCGTTCGGATTATCTCAGGGTGCGATCCGGATATTTTACTTTATTGTCTTACTTTCCGACGTAAACCCTTCTATCTTTAAAATTCAAAAAGAAAAATCAAATGAAATTAATATTTCATTGTCCAAGAATGTCTTTTTTCTTAATCTTGCCACTTTTCTTATTCTCTTTTCAGTACTGTTAATGCAGATTTTAATGACATGATATGCTTGCGGACTTCATGCCCAGATCCTAAAACGCTGTCAGATTTCGAAATAATGAATCAAGAATCAGAATGAAATGAAGATTAATTTAAAGAAATAAATAAAGACTCGGAACAACTAAAGAAAAATTGGCTCCAGACTGGAAAGGTCCATACATTATAACGAGAGTACTGCCAAAAGATAGCGTGGTACCTGGAAAAACATCGAAGGAAATGTCCCTGAAACAACTGTCAACGCGGGTGCAGTCAAAAGGTACTATGTTTGATCTTCTATATAGCATTAATATTCTCCGGTTGGGATGAAGAAGGCTTTCTTTCTCACTATCCAAATACTATCCACCTTTTGCAAACCCTTTGAGCCGGTTACCCTTTCTTTGATTACCCTCTTTTAGGGCTGTGCACGGATCGGATCGGATCGGATCGGATTTAGCATATTTCGGATTCGAATTTCGGATTTCGGATTCTAAAAAGGGCAATCCGAATCCGATCCGAATTAACATTGGATCGGATCGGATTTTAAACTTTGGATCGGATAATTTTTTGGATTGTCGGATCGGATTGTCACTCACTGGAGTACTTGTTCGAAGTACATAAACAGATGCTGGCAATCACTTTCCAAATACAAATTGAGCAATCACTTTCCATATACTTGTTCGAACTTAACAATGTTCAATATACACACATATGAAAGGAGATTAACATCATTTGCTGCATACTTGCAAGTTGCAACTTACAACATTTAGGACACTATTGTCCAATTCAACATTTCAGTTTCTTTACTTATTGCACAAAGAGAGGCATGGATCTGAAACATACGATATTACACATTACAGAATCAAAGAGCATTTTCAGAATGCAAACAAAACTCCATTCATCTCCAGTTCTCCACACAAATATTACTGGACAGTAAACACCATTCATCTCCAAACAAAACCACAATCTGAAATATTACATAATGCAGCAATTGTCTTTCAAAGTTTTAAACCAAACCAAACTGAAGACCCCAAATAAAACACAATCAATTGTCTTTCAAATCATACTGTCATAGCAAAATAAAACAAACCAAACTACTAAAGTCCCAACAGTTCTTTAACAGATTACACAAAATAAAAGAGTTCCACGTTCCAACTTTTGGGAAGCCGCAACAGTCAACACAATCCAGCAACACAACCAGCAACCAGGCCAAATGTAGCTCTCAATCTCAGATTCTCAGTAGGACTGTGAGACAAGTTAAAAATCTGCAATTTCAAACAATTCAAAGAGCATTTTCAGAGAAAGAAAAAGACAGCTCAAAGAATTTGAACATCAGTAGTTTGGGCAAAACAGAGTATAACAAGTTTGTTGTAGTACTGCTCATTACAGAATAACAATATAGTACTGCTCGTTAATTTGTTGGTTTCAGTTTTACATTGAATTTGTTAATAATAAACTGTAAAGGATGGGAAATCACAAGAAATACCTGAGCTTGTACAACAAATGGGAAATCACTATATGTCGACAATGCAAGGCTCTCTTCCCGTATTCATAAATTTTGTATAATAAGATAGTAACACAAGAAATTAGTTTAGAAGTAATCTAAATAAACATACAAATAAAGTATACATTTACATTAAACACAAGTAATAAGATAGGCTTACCAGCTTCAAGTTGTTCAAGATTATCTAAATCTTCTTCAATTTTAACCGGAGTTGTTGATTCATTCCGAAGCCAATCTTGGACACACACAAGAGCTTGAACCAATCTAGGAGTCAATGAACTCCTAAATGGATCAAGTATGCGTCCGCCGGTGCTAAAGGCTGATTCTGAGGCAACACTAGAAATCGGAATGGCTAGCACATCACGTGCCATCTCAGCAAGAGTGGGAAATCTTGGTGAGTTCAACTTCCACCACCCCAGAATGTTAAACTTTTCATGATCTTCCTCAACATCTTCACCCAAATATTTATCTAACTCCGTTTTAGAATCAACTCCGCCACATTTCTTATGCTTCTTTAAATCTAGCATGAATTTTGAGAGCAATGATGAAGAAGATGGAGAAGATGGACCAGAAGATGGAGAAGATGGAGAAGATGGACATGAACCAGAACCACCATTTTTCATTGCATACACATTAAACAAAGTATCCATGTATGTTTTCACATCCTCTTGTATTTTCAAACCTACTGTTTCTCCAAACATAGCACTAAGCGCAAATGAAAGAGTATTAAACTTATGGCGTGGATCAAGCACACATGAGATAAAAATCATTTTGTTCATCTTATGTGGATCCCCCCAATACTTGTCAAATTTCTCTTTCATATTCTTTGCCATTTCTCTCAAGAAAGCATCTTCATTTTGCATCAACTCTTTCAAAGAAGAATCAACAACACATATTTCAAGAAAGTGCACATTAGACGTAATATAAAGTGTACCTGATACTTTCAAGGTGAGTTCATAAAAAATTTCCAGAAACTTCACAATACGTCTTACACTATCCCAATCACTACTTAAAAGTGGACCTGTAGGTTGTCCATCCTCACAAATGCAGTTAGAAATACATGACATCAAACCATAATCAATATCACAATACTTTGTAATGGCTTCCTCATAAACTGTAGCAACCTTCAACATCAAATATGTGGAGTTCCACCTAGTAGGAACACCCAAGCACAATGATTTTTTAGAAGTTATCCTATCAAGATCACAACATTCTTTAAACTTTTTCCATCTTGCGGGAGATTGTCTTATGTACCTAACAGCTTGTCTTATTCGTTCAACAGACACACTCCCATCTCTCAACCCATCTTGAACAACTAGATTGATGATGTGAGCCATACATCTCACATGAACATGCTTACCTTCCATCAAGTTAGTGTTCCATCTAGTAAATTGCTTGGATAACTCTCTAACCATCACATCATTAGAACTCGCATTATCAACTGTCACAGTAAATACTTTATCCACTCCCCATTCAAGTAAACACTTAGCAATACCACTAGCTAAATCTTGACCTTTATGACTAGTAATTGGACAAAAATTCAGAATCCTTTTATGCAATTTCCAATTATTGTCAATGTAATGGGCTGTAACACACATATAATTAATTCTTTGAATTGAAGTCCATGTATCAGTAGTAATGCATATTCTCTGTTTTGATTCATTAAGAATATACTTCAAAGCAAGTCTCTCTTCATGGTACATCTCAAGACAATCCCTAGTCATAGTAGTACGAGATGGAATATGAAATAAAGGTTGAAGAGTTCTCACAAAGCCTCTAAATCCATCTTTTTCAACAGAAATAAAGGGAAGTTCATCTTTAATAATCATACGAGCTAAAGCCCTCCTACATGCCTCTTGATCAAATTTCCAAGGGATAACTGAAACATCACCTGTTAGACCTTGCGGTTGAAAACCTAATGTTGTCTGGCTACCTTCTGCCTTGTAGGGATTGGTCGGACATTTGGAAATATGCAATAACAAATTGCTTGTGCCGCTATGCTTGGTATCAGCTACATATTCTTCCGAACAAAACTTGCATCTTGCTTTTTTCACACCCTCGGCATCAGTGAACTTGTCGAAGTAGCGCCAAGCCATTGATCTTTCTTTAACCATTTTTCTTTTCTTCGAACCAGGTTCAGATGCACTGTTGTTGGTTGTTGAATCAGTTGAAGCATTACTTTCACCAACTTTTTCAACCATTTGAAGTTCATTCACTGTCTCTGCCTCGTTTTCCATCTACCAAAGCAAACGAAAAATCAAAATAAAATCAGAAATAGAAGAATAGAAAATGAAAGAGAGATAAAAAATAGAACATAAAGACAAATTGATACATACATACAAAAATTGAAAAAACAGCATGAAAATTCAAAATAAAGATGTTGTAAAATCTCTCTAACTCACACACAAAAAAAAGACACAAAAATACACATTATTTGATTTCTGCCGTGAAATAAAAGGTGGAAAACATCACATTTGAGCTCTAAGAGAGGGGGGAAAGCAACAATGAAACCAATAATAACTAATAGTTAGAGAGAATGCCAGGCTTACCGTCTATTAGGGTTTTGCGTCGTTTGCTCTTGATTGGAAATCGAATGTGAAGATTTGAGATTTGAGCCTTCGAGATTAGTTTTCTACTTCGAGACTTCGAGAGGAGAGGACTGAGATGAAGAGTGAAGAGTGAAGACGAGAGGCGGAAGCTTGGTCGGACTGAGATGAATAGTGAAGAAGAGAGGACTGAGCTGTGAAGAAGAGAGGCGGAAGAGACTAGAGAGGACTGATATCGATATAACCTAGGGTCACTCTGATAAATGAATAAGCGTACTTAACCCTAAAATTTTAGGGTAGTATTTATATATAGGCCCATATAATTTCGGATTTCGGATCGGATCGGATTAAAATCATGCCAATCCGAATCCAATCCGAAAATCTGAAATTTTATAAAACATAATCCGTATCCAATCCGAAATCCGAAATCGAAAATCCGAAATAGAGTGGATCGGATCGGATTTCGGATATCCGATCCAAATGCACAGCCCTACCCTCTTTGGAATATGAAGGTGTTATTGAAAAAAAGAAAAGAAAAAAACAAACAAAAAAAATTTATTTAAAAAAAAGAAAAATATATAGAGAGAGACGAAAGAAAATGAAATAAAAAATGAAAAGAAAAAAAGAGAAAAAGGAAAGGAAAAAGAAAGAGAAAACAAAACAAAACAAAAGAAAATAAAAAAAGTTACTTGAACTACGTTTGACTTGATTCCGAAAATGATACGCAAGCAGCCTCCCTTTGTGGTTCAGTCACACCAAAATAAAAATTCAAATTCCCCCAAAAGTGAAACTGGGGCAGATGTTATAATGGTTCGACGATGGTTTCGCCTGAAAGGTTCCAAAGTTGTAATTCAATCCAAATTCTTTTACCCCAAATCCTGTTCAAGTCCTTCAGATCAATCGGCGAAGAGGTTCAAAATGGGAGGATACAGTTACTTGGACCTAATGCGACCAAATGAGAGAAATAAAATGAGAGAGTCTTATTGGTGAAAACCCTCACAAGCACCGTAAGGCGATGGTAAGTAGAGAAATTAAAATGAGAGAGTCTTGTTAGTGAAAACTCACAAAGAGCACTATAAGACGATGGTGAGAAGAGAAATGAGAGAGGCCAGTTGGTGAAAACCCGCAAAGGGCGCCACTGATCGAAAAAGAGGATTCCCACAGTTACTGGCATCGACAGAGTCCTGGACGAGGTTTCTCGATTTCGAGGCAAAAGTTGTGATGAATTTCTAAGAGTCGGACGGTTTGCACTGATCAGGCATCCAGTCCAATAGGCATGTCATGTTGATTGGAGTCCGCATGTACTCCAGATAAGTCCTTATTTCTTTTCCCCGAAAGGGATACCTCTTGTCTAAATTCATTTGTCTATTCCATTGTTGTTTTTCTTTGAATCCCTTTTGGTCTAACTTTGTTCCGAAACTAAGACGAAGAGGGGATGGTAAGACTGATTTACAGGGTTCTCATTTGATACAAGCAAACATGCAAAAAGGCATCCAGTCTCGGCAGAGGCATTAAGTTGACCCTGACTGGCCATAGTGGCCGATGCTTTGAAATCAAAAACTCTCGAAAGAAGGAAATCAAATGGAAGTGCCTATAAGGGCAAAACGAAGTTGAAAAGGTTGAGTCTCACGTGACTAACCGTCTTGGCAAGGCTTGGAAACCCAAGGATTCCCCAATGATTTGAAGTTAAAAATTGGAAGAAAGAAAGTGAAAGGCCCATGAAGGCAAAATAAAGTCGAAGAAAGGTTGAGTCCCACGCGACCAATCGTCATGGCAAAGTATGGAAAGTCAAAGGTCCTCCGGGATCATATATGAAATTGGTATTCAGAAAACAACCAGTTGCAGTTGAAAGTATCATCAAAGGAGCCAGGCCGAGATCAAGTGACTGAAACAATCAAGGCCACAAAACCAACCACCGTTTCAAACTGACAAATTATTCTTTATTTGAAAACAGAAAAACAGGTGCAGTCCAAAGCAACTTTGCAAGAAGCAGGTGCAACCAAAGAGAAACCCCGCGGAGACTAAAATAGCTTTGTCGCAACAACTTCAAAAAATGAATTCTTCTACAAATTCTTTCCAGCATTTTACTCATTCTCTTAATAAAAAGAAAAAAAAAAATTCAGAATCATGGTAGTATAGGGTCTCCAATCCCTAGCTGCATTTTTCAACATAGGGTCTCCACTCCCTAGTTGATTTTATTTTTAGACATAGGGTCTCTACTCCCTAGTCTCTTTTCCAACATAGGGTCTCCACTCCCTAGTTGAAGTTATTTTAGACATAGGGTCTCCACTCCCTAGTCTCCTTTTCCAACATAGGGTCTCCACTCCCTAGTTGATTTTATTTTAGACATAAGGTCTCCACTCCCTAGTCGCTTTTCCAACATAGGGTCTCCACTCCCTAGTTGATTTTGTTTTAGACATAGGGTCTCCACTCCCTAGTTGATTTTGTTTTATACATAGGGTCTCCACTCCCTAGTTGATTTTGTTTTATACATAGGGTCTCCACTCCCTAGTTGACGTTATTCTAGACATAGGGTCTCCACTCCCTAGTTTCTTTTCTAACAAAGGGTCTCCACTCCCTAGTTGATGTTTATTTTAGACATAGAGTCTCCACTCCCTAGTCTTCTTTTCCAACATAGGGTCTCCACTCCCTGGTTGATTTTTATTTTAGACATAGGGTCTCCACTCCCTAGTCACTTTTCCAACATAGGGTCTCCACTCCCTGGTTGACTTTATTTTTCAGATATATGGTCTTCATTCCTTAGTCTCTGTTTTTCTCAGGGTGCACTAATCCCGACCTTTTATTGTTATCAATAATGAAATAATATAGAGTTTTGTTACAAATAACTTACAAAAGTTTCCTAGTGAAAACTGGGCAGAAAATTTTGTTCGCTTGTTTGTTTTGTTGTCTGAGCAGGTTTTACCTCGAGGCACAAGGTTCGAAATAACCAAAAGAAGAAGTCTCAATTCAGAATAAAAGAAAATAAAAAAGAAGTGAATCTAAAATGCGGAAGCAGATAAAAAGATGTGGACTGCTCAAGACATGACCGAAGTCACGAGTACTGCATTTCCTGTTTTTTCAGAAGAAGCCATAGAAGAATGAACTAGCACATGCAGCTAGCAAGAATCAATGTTCAAATCAAAAGTCTGCATGAAGAACCATTCAAGACTCAAGATCAAGCTTCAGAAGGCTTATAGATAGGAATCTTGTAACTCGTAGCTGATAGGCTTGTTTAATTCCTTTAGATTTTTATTTTGATGTAATAACAGGACCACGGACCGGAGCCTCAACGGAACCTCACTCGACTCTCGAACTTATCGTTCCATTACTCTCCTTGAACTATACGCGGCCCGATTCCATTATAACCCGGGATATGTAGGCTGTCCAAAACCAGGACTCGGTTGCAACTTTTTCTTTTATTTTCTTCCTCTTTTGTACAACGATATGGTCAAAAATTAGTCTCACGACTCACTTTATCTTTGCCTGAAAACTCTTCATGTTTCGAAGCAAAGATGGGCATGCTGTGAGCACCTAATTTTTTACCATAACAGGATTTTTCACCACTTTCTAGTATGTAAAAATTGTTTGAGTTTAATCTACATATGTAGCTTTTGTTTTACCTTTTATAGATTTTTCTTAGGAAATTAAACTCACAAAAGATTCACATTTTTGAATTACTAACTTTGTTTTAATTTGCAAAAGAAAAGAAATATACAAAAATATATTTTTTCTTCTAATTTTGGTAAGGCTAGCAGTTTTATAACTTTTTCGTTAATAGTTTCTTATATTTTTCTAGTTTTTAGTTTTAGTGTAGTATCTTCAATTGATTATCTTTAATAAATAAAGGGGGGGGGGGGGGAATAACCAATGCAAAAAGGCCACCTAGCAAGATTCTTCCATATCTTTTGTAACAAACTCACATGATCTCACTCAAAACTCACATGCACATACACACTCTTATTTTCTTGACCGCCAATTAATCCCTATACCTACACCTATATATCTTCCACTCACTAACACAATTACAAGAACACACACAAACACACAAAAAGGGGAACAGACGGGAAAAACGAGGTGTGACAATAGTACCTATCCGTATACCTAGCAATTATACATTTGACGAATTTGTTGATGTCATCATTAAACATGGAAAACTAACATGTTCCCCGAGAAATTTAAATGTTACATATATGCTTAGCTCTGCGCCAAAGAGGGACAAGATTCCTACTTCCTTCATTATGAATGACAATGATTTGCAATCGTACATCTTTTATGTTACAATTGATAGTATGAGGCCTTGTTTGAAGATATTTGTGGCTGAAAATGAGTTTGAAGAAAGGGTTGGAGTTCCTGTTGAAAGGTTTCATCAAGGTTCAAATGTCGCAGCTGCACCACCACCACCAACAACAACAACACAACCACCAATTTTAGAAGTAGGGGAGGAAAGAATGGTGAAAGATCGCTTTAGTGGATTTAGTGATGACTTGCATGACTTTGATGACAATGAAATGAACTCGTATGGAAGATGCAAATGGAGTGGAAGAGCTCCTAGATATTGTTAGTCAGGCAGCTGGAGATGAAGGCTTAGTGGACTCGTTAGCTACACAACACAACCACCCTGATGGTACAGATTTTTTTCCTTGGGAAATATTTTTGCAACAAATTGGATCTAATGAAACAATTGGAGATTGCTTATGTGAAAATGCATTTTACGTTTCGTATGAGGAAGAGTAGCAGTAAATTAACTTCAGCGCCATGCCGAGGTGTGAGTTGCCCGTGGAAGTTACGCGCTTTAAAGTATGAGAGTTCTGATAGATTTATATTACCAAGTACCATGGCGAGCACACATGCAGGGTACAACGCATATCAAGCCGTCATCCTAACGCGTCGTCGAAGACTTTAGGTGCATATTACAAGGAACGATATGTTAATGGCAAAAGCTCATCCCCGTCAGATCAGAAAGGTGCTATTTTTGCAGATTTTAATCAAAATCTTACTTATTGGAGGGGCTGGAAGGTAGGTGAAATAACTAAGGCTATGATCAAGGGTACTCAGGAAGAGGAGTATGCTTTGTTAGAAGCTTATCGCCATGTTATGATGTCCTATAATGAAGGAAGTATTGTTGATTTGAAGGTTGATGATAAATTGCACTTTAGATATTTTTTTCTTATCTATTGGAGCTTTCATTAAGGGATTCGCGCATATGAGAAATGTTATTGTTGTTAATGGGACATTTCTGAGTGGCATGTATGGAGGCTGCTTGTTGTATGTTGTGGCACAAGATACAGAGAATCATATTTTTTCAATTGCGTTTTGTGTAGTCGATAAAGAGTGTGATGATTCTTAGAGCTACTTTTTTGAAAAGTTGCGGCACATTGTTGACAATAGTGATGAATTATGCATTATCTCTAATCGACATCTGTTATTGGGAATGACTTCAAAAAAGTTTTTACTGCCACTCATCATGGTTTTTGCATGCATCACATTGCTAAAAATATGCACAAGAGGTTTCATTATGGAATTTTTATTAAGCATTTCTTTTCTGTTGCAGTCAAATAGTATTGAGGAATTCTTTGACCATTTTTCAGCAATTGCATGATAAAAGCAGGGAAGTAGCTAACTGCCTCACGAATTAAATTGGGTTCTAAAAGTGGACCAGGGCCTTATTTTTAGGAAACTGATACGGCATGTTGACAACAAACGTTGCAGAATCGCTTAACCCAATGCTTAAGGATCAAAGAGACTTCCCGATCATTGGCCTATTCAA
Organism: Nicotiana attenuata; assembly: GCF_001879085.1. Lineage (NCBI taxonomy): Eukaryota > Viridiplantae > Streptophyta > Magnoliopsida > Solanales > Solanaceae > Nicotiana > Nicotiana attenuata. The sequence continues at coordinate 66,187,552 of NC_031989.1, forward strand.
TCTTATTATTCGAAAGTTTGCAAAAATTTTGAGGAGCGGCGTAATGAAATGAAAAATATTTTGACCCTCTTTGTTCCTTCTGTTGAAAAAAAGATTAGAAATAATATGGTTGTCGGCGACGCGCTCTGGGTGCATCAATTAGAGAATAACCATTTTAGCATCATCGGACACGACAGGGATGCAGTAGTTGATCTGGATTTGAATACGTGTTCTTGTTGTCAGTTTGATTTGGAAAAAACTCCCTGCCCACATGCAATGGCAGCTCTAAGATTGAGCTTTGGGGATGGATATGGTTCCTCCATTTACGATCACTCCTCTCCATTCTATAAGGTTTCAACATATTTGGCTGCATATGAAGGAACCATTCACACAATCCTTACATAAGAGAAACGGGTAGTGCTTAACGAGATTCAATCCACAAAAATACTTTCACCCGATGTCGAGCCTACAAAGGGTAGAAGGAAGTCTAAGAGATGGCCAAGCATTTTAGAACCTAGTTCTTCTAGCAGCAGGAAAAAAGGCAAAAATAAATGTTCCATTTGCAAAGAACTTGGCCACAAGAAAACGACTTGTAAGTATTGTTGCAACAGTCTTAATCTTTTAGCTACCGGTGTTGTAATAAAGATAATTAACTCTTTAATATTCTAGACTTGTTGTTTTCAATCATTTGTTGTTTCTACTCGACTTGTTATTTCAACTATCAACTGTTGTATTGTACATCATAGACTATTGTTTTATGGTCGACCGCCATCATTGTCTATTGCAGACCTATGTTTTAGAGTCAACCCTCCCTTATTTTAAGGAATCATATGACAAAGTTGTCTCATAAACTACTGTTTTATGGTCAATCACGTACATTGTCTATTGTAGACCTATGATCTACAATTAACCCCTTTATTATAAGAAGGAATCATGTGACCTTCTATCGTATAATACTGTTTTAGACTACTATTTTAGAATCAACCACCTATAATCAACTAATGTTCTAATGTCAATCCCCATCGATATTTTCAATTTAACCAAGACTTGTTGTGCTGGTTTAGATAGTCTATTGACAACCACTAGTTTAAGTAGTTAATTTAATATATAATATTAATCAGCGCTGGCAGCCAATATTAAACGGACTTGTCTAATTAACTGAAATACATCGAATATGCCGATTCAAAGCATCAATTCGATTCTCAAAACTCTCAACAGTCACGTCATTTACGAGAAGTCATATGGAAAGGCACCATTTAGTGTCAAATTCTGCCTATAAATACACTAGATATGATGGAAATATTTATTCATCATTCTTCTAAATAGCCTAATCACTTAACAGAGAAATGCCTCCGAGGCCAAGGCCAAGCATGGATGCCATTTTCATCAGGGAATCACTGGATAGGCTCATCCGAGAACTCCAATGTAACGATTCGGCCAGTTGTTTCGAGAGTTATAGCCTCATTTCCCCATTTCTGCTTCTTTTTGTTTCCTTCAGCTATATTATGATATGTTGGGTCAGTTGGTTCGGGTCTGGAGTGGATTCGGAGACACTTAGTCTCTTTCGTGAAGGCTTAAGTTTGGAAAGTTGGCCGGATGTTGACTTATGTGTAAACAATCTTGGATGTGAATTCTGATGGTTCTGTTAGCTTCGTTAGGTGATTTTGGACTTAGGAGCGCATCCAGAATGTGATTTGGAGGTCCGTGGTAGAATTAGACTTGAATTGGCGAAAGTTGGAAATTTGGCGATTTTGGTCGGCAGTGGAAAGTTTGATATTGGGGTCAGAATGGAATTCTGGAAGTTGGAGTAGGTTCGGGGTGTCATTTGTGATGTATGTGCAAAATTTTAGGTCATTCGGAGGTGATTTGATAGGTTTCGGCGTCGTTTGCGAAATTTGGAAGTTTAGAAGTTCTTAGGCTTGAATCCGAGGGTAAATTGGTTTTTTGATGTTGTTTTGAGTGTTCCGAAGGTTTGACTAAGTTCGTATGATATATGACTTGTTGGTATGTTTGGTAGAGGTCCCGAGGGCCTCAGGTTGATTTCGGGTGATTGACGGAACAACTTTGGAAATTTGAGAAATGGCTGAAGTTGAACTCAGCTGTCATAACCGCACCTGCTGAGTGGGAACCACAGGTGTGAGCCCACAGAAGCAGAGAAGGAGCTGCAGATGCGACCAAGGCGGAGGTTGGCTGGAAGCGCAGGTGCGAGATCTGGAGCGCACCTGCGAGACCGCATGTGCGACATTGTGATCGTAGAAGCGGATTCTGAGGACTTAAGTGGGAACCGCACCTGCGATGAATTTTCCGCAGGTGCAGCGTCGCAGAAGCGACATTTGGACCGGAGATGCGGTATCTCTGGGCAAAAAGTATAAATTGTGGACATCGCGAATTTTGGTTCATTTTCCACCATTTTTAATCGGCTTTGAAGCTTTTGGGAGCGATTTTGAGGAGGAATTCAAGGGATTATTAGTGAGGCAAGTTTCTTGAGCCCTAATAGTCGTATATGTGATGATTTCCCGTTGTTTAATCATGTAATTAGTGAAGATTTGGGGTGAAAATGAGGGGTTAGGGCTTGGAATTTTGGAGAGTTTGATTTGAAAATTTGAGGGGTCAAATGGAGTCGGATTTGGATGAATTTCGTATGTATGGACTCGTGAGTGAAAGGGGTTTCTAGTTTTGTGATTTTTGTTGGATTCCGAGATGTGGGCCCGGGGCCGAGTTTGGGTGAATTCCGGGATTTGTGTCCAATTAAGTAAATTTTCGTGTGGAATTGGTTCCTTGGCCTATATTGACTATATTGTATTGCTTTTGGTTAGATTCGGGACGTTTGGGGGTCGGTTCTAGAGGCAAGGGCGTCGCGGAGTAGGATTTTGGCTTGATCGAGGTAAGTAATGCTTTCAAACTTGGTTATGAGGGTTCGAAACCCCGAACTCTGTGTTATGTGATTAGTATTGAGGTGACGCACATGCCGTATGGGTGTACACCGTGAGAATGGTGGCCTGGTTCATTCCGTGGCACCACTTAGTGTCTCTTTCTTGCTGATATCCATGCTGCTATCATGTGATTAAGTAAATGAGCTGTAAATCATGATAGATATCATGTTAGGGCTTTATGCCGATATTGTTGAGACCCGAGTGGTCGTTTCTTGCCGTCATCTCATTAGTTTCATTGATATTCCGTATTCAGTCTTATTCATGCATATCATATCATGTCTCAGTCTCAGTTGTTATTATTTGGCACATCATATCATTTTTCCGGGCTAGTTTCATGGCATTGTGAGCCCGTGTGTGAGACTGGAGAGTGATGACTGAGTGAAACCGAGAGCCTGATTATGAGTGACAGTTATGGGATCGGGCTGCACGCTGCAGCGGTTATGTTGATGATTATGATGGCGCTTGGGCTGTAGGAGCCCCTCCGGAGTATGTAACACACCCCCAGAGAGTGCAGATAATATTTTGAGGGATGGATTTCCCTGGACATAGATTTGTCCGAAGTATTGATATCTGGAGATGGATTTCTCCATATGGTTGGATTACCCTTTTCCTTGGTACCGAGTGACTTATAGTCAGCAATGAGTATGTTCCGGGATGGATTTCCTTGGGCCGGATGGCCATATGCGGTAACGAGTGGTTGAGTATGTATGTATATATATATATATATATATATATATATATATATATATATATATATATATATATATATATATATATATATATATATATATANATATATATATATATATATATATATATACCTGGAGATGGATTTCTCCTCAGAGTTGGATTACCCTTCTTCCTCGGCACTGGTTGACTTGCAGTCAGTGTTATATATGTTCCGGGATGGATTTTCCCTGGACCGGATAGCCATATGCAGTACCGAGTGGTTGAGCACTTGAGAGTGGGAGCACATGGTGAATTTCATACATTATGTGCATTGGCATGTAGAGTTAGCTGACTTTATATCTCACATTTTTCAGATCTGTATTTATTTTATTGCTTGAGTTGTATACTTGAACTGATAGCAGGCCTACTTTTCCTGCACAGTTTATTTCTATTACCTATTGAGGTTACGTTCGTCACTACCTATCAGTCCATAGTTTGGACTTGTTACTTACTGAGTTGGTGTACTCACGTTACCCCCTGCACCTTGTGTGCAGATCCAGGTATCTCTGGACACGGTAGCGGCTGTTGACTATTCCAGTTGCTGACTTTCATCGGAGATAGCGAGGTAGCTTACTGGCTATCGCAGTCCTGCTTTTCTCCTTCTTTATCTTCCCTTTAGTGTATTTTGGTATTTCTCGGACTATGTTAGTCTTGCTATATTTCAGAACAGTTGTAGTAGTTGTTCATGACTTAGTGACACCCCGATGTCTGGCTATTTATTTCCGTATTTTGTTTTCGAGTTATTTTTTTTTTATGAAATTTCAGTATGAAAAAGGCTTTTATCTATCTTTTAGCGAAATATCGAATTGTTTGGGAGAGTGTCGGCTTGCCTAGTTCCATGATAGGCGCCATCACGATCGGGTTTAGTTTTGGTTCGTGACATCTAAGAAGACAAGGTGAGGCAAGAGAAGAACATTCCCTGCATCGCACGCATATTGCAGATTCTCATTTGTAGGGATGGTGCAAATATTCACCACTTTGTTAACCCAGAAAATTTTCATCCCCGTAATCCTTCTCCCCTTGTAGTTTAAGTTTTCTTCTTTAGTTAATGGAAAAAGATGTATGCTGCTGTGATGGAAGTTATTTAATAAAAATAATTAACTTAAGTTTTTGTCTATTTAATTTTCTACCCTATTTTTTTATTTTGTTTCCCTAATTTTTATTTTTATGCATTGGTTGTTTTTTCCATTTGACAACACTTAAGTGCAAATGCCCCAAAATGAAATAAAGAGGTTCCAATAGAAACATACAACTCAGGAGATATAAATTTTCAATCTTCCAATTATTTAAATTTCCTGCCAATGAATTGATACAAGAGTTGTTGAATAAACCTACAGTATGTAATCTATCCTACTGGTGGTCTATAGATCCATTGTAAATGTAAACCAATAGAACTTCATAGTAAAAAATTAAGAACGGTTTTATCAGTCATAAATTGGAAAGGCATAGGGGTAGTTCCTCGATTATTAGTTGTTTGTTGGTGTAAAGTATTAATTTAGCTAACTTAAATAAAAATGGCAATTATTTGTAAGTAACTTAAAGTTGTAAACATCTAATTCAGCAAATTGCAAACTTTAAATTGGACAAAATGGATTACTATGACGTATCAATTATATCGGTATCAACCTAAGTTTATAATTGGTGAAAACAATTTTTATTATACAGTCAATGAATATTATTNAATTTTATGAGTTCGATTTTAATGATGAAGATCAAATTTGCTCCCTTCTATGCATCCTTAGAAGTTCTCCCAACTTGAAGTTGCTTAACCTTCTGGTGAGTTGTTGAATTCATGAGTTATTACTCCATTTCCGAGTATAGAGATGCAAATCTTACTATTCTTTCTTTATACTATTTATAGTTGAGTCGGATAAAGAAAGATTCCAGGAAAGTAGATGTAACTCATTTGAAAGTACAAGGCTGCAGGATTGATGAACTCAATAACCTTCGAGCTCTGAAAATACATAGATTCCATGGTTCAAGAGTGGAATTGTTATTTCTAAGGTTAGTGCTGGCATCTGCGCCTATTCTCGAGAAGATGATCATTAACGTAGATGAAGAAGTTAGTGAAAGACAGGCAACTAAGATTTCTAAGATCATTGGCGTCTGCACCTATTCTCAAGCGGCTCTTACACAAGTAATATGCCAAAGGCATCAGCGTTGAAGCAGCTTTATTTTTTCTATAAATAGAGAATCAAAACAATTTATTTACTTTGTAGTCTTTATTTTATATATTTCTCTACTTCATTTACGTTGTAGTCTTTATTTTTATAACAGTTTAAGATTTTCTTTTCTATTATTTTCATTTGTTGCTAGGCTAAAGTCCTTTCTTGGCGGACAACTCATGGGCCCAAAGTCTTCTAAAGTTTTTTGGGTTTTTACAGTATCATTTATAGTCAATATATAGTTTTTTTATAACAGAAAGTCACTTATTAGTAAAAAGAAAAAGGGGAGGAGGGGGGAGGGGGGTTCTTTACATAACTATATACCTTTTTAAAATTTATAGCAAATGTTTAGCACTAGTTCCTTAATTACATAACGTAAACCCTCTGTTTCATCAACTATTCACTCAAAAGACGCATGGATACAGTTGTTTATAGATATTATTTCTCCAACTCAAAAGTAGTAAATCGTGAGTTCATGCTAATTTTAGTAGCTTTTTAAATTTGTTTTAGCAAAATTCTTTTTTCTTTTCTACTCCATCCGTCTCAAATTATTTATCTGATTCTCTTTTTCACGCCTTTAAAAAAATATTAAATAGGAAATATTTTTGACTATTTTACTTTTTTATGTCTTAGGATATAATCTCTTTTCATTTAGTACTTAAACATAATTAAGGTATTTGTAACCTTCATGAACAATTAATATTAAGGGTAAAACAGGAAAAAAATAATTAATTTACTTTTGAATTTCCAAAATGACAAATAATTTAAGCCAAATATTTTTTGACATCACGATAGACAATTTGAGACGGAGGAAGTACTGCCTTTCTTTCTTAAAGTTTTTTATATCGGCAATTTTTTTGGTCCGTTCATTTACTACTGTTTTTCTTTCTTACCTCCTATTTATTTTGGCAAAACTCTTACTTTATTTTTTTTGTTTTTTTGAATTAAAATTTTGATATTATACATATTATTTTACCATGATATATATTTGGTCAACTACTTTTTGAAGTCACGATAGACAATTTGAGACGGAGGAAGTACTGCCTCTCTTTCGTAAAGTTTTTTATATCGGCAATTTTTTTGTCCGTTCATTTACTACTGTCTTTCTTTTCCTATTTATTTTGGCAAAATTCTTACTTTCTTTTTTTGTTTTTTTGAATTCAAATTTGGATATTAAACATATTATTTTACCATGATATATATATTTGGTCAATAAACCATATATTAATCATTTATATCAAGTATATTGTATGTATAATATATATATATATATATATATATATATATATATATATATATATGTTTATTTGTTTAAATTTTTTATCTAAGGCATTTTCTTGTAAATTATATTATATAATTGTGACTTAAAAAATTTTAATTCAAATTTAAAACACAAAATATTGTAAAAAGATATTCAAAGGAATGCGTTATAATTTATTATTATAACATTAAGAAAACATGGCCCAATCTTTCTTAGCTTCCACCCCCTCCCCCCCAATGGAATGAGCACAACCAAGGTGCTAATACTACCATTGAGAAGAAAAAGAAACTAATCAAGATGTCCCAAAATACAAGTTACATATTAATTTTACATGGTATCTCTTACAAATTTCTTAAATCCATCAAGGTTCGGAGGAATTTCCGTTGGTGGTGGTGGAAAAGAAGCTTGTTCATCATCGCTTCCGGGCGAAGCTGCTTCCTCCGCAAGTTCAGCTAGCATTTCTTCGTAAGCTTCGTCTACCTCTGGTTGTAATTCAGCAAGTCCAAAATTTCTTCGTTCCGAACGGATCCAATCTCTGAAAAGTACTTATTTTTTCCAAGCTCTCCCTCATAGACGCTCTATAATCACCGAGTTGTAGTCTTGCTTGACTGAAAGCATTCTCCGATGCCACTGTTGAAGCTTGAATGGCTAAAATATCTCGGGCCATCCTTGAAAGGACCGGAAAGTATTTTTTTTTGCCCTTCCACCATTCTAAAAGATTAAATGAGACGCCGGGATTCTCCTGCTCAAATCCCTGTGACAAATAAACTTCAAGCTCATTTAGTTGTGAACAATCACTAGTGGTACAACCTTGAGAACCCGTGAACTCGGTCCAAGAAGTAAGTGCTCTTACTCCTGCAGTTCTTTTAGATGATTGAGAACTAGAAGAAGAAGGAGTTGGAATATCTGGTCTAGCATTATCTAGTGCATTTGATAAGCACTATAAATAGTTAGAGCATTTATTTTAATTGAGGCTTGTGCCTCCGAAAGTGTAGAGAACTCCTCAGGTGCAAGTGCTAAACCATTATAAATAGATCGATACCAATATTGAGGACCACCTAATTTCATAGTAGGATTTAACAAGGTAGCAATACCATAAATAGGGGGAATAGGGAAAAAAATATTTTTTAAATTTCTTTCTCATAGAATCAATAGCTACTTCATAAATTTCCCCGCCCTCTGAAAAATGAGCAAACAAATTTGCAAGATCTGCAAGATAAACTAAACAGTTCGAAATAGTAGGATAATATTGCCCAAAAAATTCATTTGTAGCAACATGAAAGCTTTCTAAAAAATCTACAAGCATTTTAACATTAGCCCAATCCGCATTTGTAAGGTGCTCATCATCATCACTTACATGAGCATTAAACGTTGAGTTTATGGGATTTCTATATTCATATGCAACAACTAAACTTTCATACATGTGATTCCATCTAGTTGGACAAGCTTTAGGAAACTTTCTTTCTCTTAGGCCAAATTCATCGCATCTTTTAAAATATTCTCTAAGTCTACTTCTACGGTTTGAATAAAAAAGCCAGTTAAGAGCCATTTTAACCTTTTCAATTTCAACATTTAAAATTCTCATACCATCACCCACAATTAAATGGTAAATATGACAAATACATCTAACATGAAAAATGTTACTAAATGCATGATTTAGTGTAGTGGTAAGCAAGGGCTACAGCATTAGTGCTACTAGTAGCATTATCTATTGAAATTGACATTATTTTATCACTAATGCAAAAATATTTACAAATATCCGTAACAGTGCTAGAAATAAACTGCCATGTGTAACGTGAATTAATTATTGTATAAGAAATAATGTGCTTTTGCATTATCCAGTCATCATCAATCCAATGACTTGTAACGGTAAGATAATCACAGTTTACTACTTCTACCAATATCAGTGGTAATAGCAACACGACAATTAATATGAGTAAATAAATAGCACAAATATTGTTCATATTCATGTTTATATTTATAAATATCGCTCTTTACGGTTGTGCGAGGCCATCCTTTATAAGTAAGATTAAAAACTTTTCTAATATAATGCACAAAGTGGGGGTTAGACGTAAAACTGTAAGGTAAGCACATAACAGTAACCATTTTTGCCAATTCTTCCCTGTCTTTTATTGGGTCATAATATAAAATACCACCGGTAACAGTGTTAATTCTCGGGTGAAATTGATTTGACCCGGTACTAGGGTCAGGCTGACTAGTTGGACTTGGCCCCCGGCACCAGCTTTCATTTGAAAAAATGTAGCTTTATCTTGAGGGTGTATCATTATGTGTCTCGTCAAACTTCCCTTCCCCCCTCCCCCCCTCCCCGCTCAACATAGTTAAAGGCTAACTCTTTGCCACAAGTTTTACACTTAACTTTATTTTTTTCTCTTATTTGAAGAAAAATGGCCAAAGAAGAGATGTTTCGGCCCGTTTAGAAGGTTGTCTAGAAAAAGTAGGGGTAGTAACAGGGTGGGTCAACCGGGACATCATTTGGATTAGTTGGGTTAACTTGAGTAACAGGACTAGTGGGTGTATCATCATCCGATTGCGTTTCATCTAAATCTATTTCCTGCTCATCTTCTTCATCTATAGTTGGATTGCCATAAAGGTGTTCATATATTCATCATCTAAGCGTTCACCACAACCAACATTATGCACATATTGACTCTCCGTAAATTGTAATAAAGTATTATCACTATCAAGAATAGGAGCAGGTGGAGGGCGGGTATGGGGTTTGGGTAGGGGAGGCCGGGGAATTAGAGGAGGAATAGATTGGCCACTAGATTAACCACTCTTGGATTTTCCCTTATTTTTACTAAACATTTTCTTTAAGGAATATGCCATCTTAATTATAATTATACAAAGTAATTAAATAAAACAAACAAAATATAATGTTAAAACTAAAGAGTTGGAACGAGTTTACTGAATTGACGAACAACTTGTTGAAATTAATTATCGTTGAAGACTTGAATACTTCAATTCACCAACTTCACAATTTTTTACACAAGTTGCAACAACAAAGTAACCTATTTTAGAAGAAAATTAGAGAGAGATTGATTATTTGGTGAAGAAAAATGAAAGAGTGAGGGGGTATTTATAGTTGAAAATAGGAAAAGTGTAATTATAAAAACTCTGGGGTTAAAACAAAGTTGGGGATGTTAGGCTATTTTATAAATAGCCAACGACTATTTTGGCAGCCATAACGGCTATTTTTTAAAGGTGCAACGGTCACATTTTTAAAAGAGATTTTTTTTATTTTAAATTTAGCCGTTGGGCCCGTTTAGGACCGGTTGAACCGGCCCACTTAGGAGCCGTTCCCGGTCCTAACGGGCATATTCTTTGAACCGGCCCACTTGGGCCTCAAACCCCCTGGTCCCGGGCTTAAACGAGTAGGCCCGTTTAGGCCTACTACCCATATAGGCTCGCGGGCCCGGGCCTAACCGGCCCACTTGCCATCCTTAAGGCAATGTATGCAATTTGAAGACTAATTACCTATTATAATCGATCATAGCATTGCTTGATATCAACACATGTTGATATTACATCCCAATATTCAATATACAACATTCATACTTAGAGGCATTACTTGTTGGCAACACTTCACTAGACAACACTCAATACTTAGAGGTCTTGCTTTTTGAGTTGTTACATGTTCTAGAATGACCAACTCTTAATGGTATGAAATACACCGCCATGTATAATAACTTCAAATGTTACATGATATTTAATAATTTAATAAGATGTTTAAACACTATAAAATCAAAAAATCAAGGTCGAACGTGGTGTAATCCTTATTTTAGTGTATTCTCGACCATTAGTTTACCCTCGACCGCAATAAGAGTTGAGGACGAAACCTCAAGTTGACACTCGCCCATTAAGAAAGTCTATTGATTTATGTTGAATGTCTAGGGTTGGGGTTCAGGGTTAGGGTTAGGGTTCAGGGTTTATAGAATATTAAAGAAGTTTATCGGCGACTAGTGGTTGATGGAAGACAACTCGTGTTGTTCAGTAATTAAAATATGTCCATGTGGCCTCTCCCTAACCATACATTTTTTAACCCTTTGAAATTACCCATTTGACCAATTTAAAATTACCCATTTGACCAGCCATGTGATCAAAATAAAATTTATCACATTTCAACCATATTTTTTTTGACCCGCTTAAATTAACTAATTTGACCCATTTCACCTTCCATCTCAAAACGAAATTGATCACATTTCAACCCCAATTTTTCTTCCAAAAAATATTACTCGAACAATTGAAGGAAAATGAGTCAAGGGTCGAGTGCATCCTTTGGGTCGAGAAAGAATTGTCACAACGGCATGGCTGTCAGTCAATTACCTACAATTCCGGTGAATGCTGTTGACGTTTCTCAAAATGTTCCAAAACAAAGGTAAGATGAATTCCATAGATTCGTCTGTTTTTAATGTTAGGGATTTAATTTTACAAATAAATTATTTTTCCCATTCGATTCGATAGGGTAAAAAATGTTAATTTTGGGAATGGGACGATGATCTGCTAGATCCAAGAATTACTGACCTTATCGGTAGTTTGATGTGTGAAAAGGACACTCTTAAGCGTGAAAAGATCGTTCTGCAGATGAATGTGGCTGAACTTGAAAATATATTAGCAATAGATGTTCATGAGGAAGATGATGATGATGGAGGGATTGAACTGGAAAGAGGGCATATTCCTGTAAATTGTACAGTTTGAGGGATGGTTAAGATGAATGAAATGATAAGTGGTAATGCTCTTGTGCATCGTTGTCGGATTTGTGGCAGCTTGGATGATTAAGTGAGAAGGAGAACATTGGTTTGTTGTTGGTAGGAATAGTTTAATTACTGTAAGTATGTTTTGTTGGAAGTATTTTGGATCATGTAATATTGTACTGATTTAATGTTAAATTTGTTGAAGTTATTAAACGCGACTTTGAGTCTATTACGCAACCAAGTAGCTAGTTTATTGATGGTCCTAGTGTCTATTACGCAACCTCTGGGTCATGCCTGATGCAATGTTATATTTGATCAAGTTATTAGTACTAGACTCATTTTCTACTACGAATCAAGTAGCTAGTTTATTACTAGACACATTATCTGTTACGCAACCAAGTAGCTGCCCGTTGTAATACATAAGGAAGTGCTAAGGACACAAAAATTACAGCATCAACATTTAATAAGCATCAAGGTAGTTTCATTACATAGAAGTAGATGCAAACATAATAAATTACTACAAGTTCACCCAAAATGAATTTGTCTCATGACCAATACAACTTGAAATTTTAATTATAAAACTAAGAAGGGTCCATCATTCCCCAGAAGATATCAACTGCAAATTTTCCCCGGAACAACTCCATTTGCTTGTCATTAAGTTGATCCAACGACGTATCAGTTAGCAGGAAGTTAATAACCTTCACTGCATATGCTCCACTGCTTTCACTAAATAATCAAAGATACAATTAATTATTAAAGAAATCAGTAGAATGAGTAAAACATAATGGATGGCACAATTAATTTACCTTTGCTGAATGGCTGGCACATCCATAATACGCTCCTAGGACCATTTTTTCGTAAGCATATCCTGGCCTAAGTCTGCAAACTGGCCAGTTTTCATCAAAATCCTAGGCATCATGAATGCGAGGGATTGTACCAGTTCTTCTAGTTCACCATCATCATACAGACTGACATTGCTATCGTAAATTCGAATCAAATCCTCTGCCAAGTGGAAAATAACAGGCATAAAATATTTATTATCAATTTGCCATACAAAGTACAATAGCTTAGCCATGCACCACTCCACAGCCCCAGATTTTGACATACTTTGTTGAGGATATAACATCAAGGATGTAAGGCACAAGTCTTGACAAGCATCAACTGTCTCACAAAAGTCCAAATCCTTTCCCTCTTTACTGGCAGCCTCCTTGATTTTATCCCATTAGTGCACATATTGTTGCATAATGCAACATCCATAACAACATGACTACGGGCATAAAGGCATGGACGTTTTATGTTTCGTACACGCATCAATGCCAAAAGTTCCTCCACATGCTAAATATTATAAATAATTGTGCGTTAAATATGGAGCTACTAAAAAAAGAAATACACACAGCGATTAAGGGACTTACAAAAAATAAAATGGACGGGTTAACACCGCACAACTGCTCGAAAAACCTCCAACCTTAGCTGCCAGTCAAGAAGTTTTTGGGAAACTTCTCCTTCTTGTCAAACCATTCACGGAATAGTTTCTTATCTTCCTCCGAAATTGGTTTGAGTACGTATACCTTTGGTTTCCTCTTCTTGCTTTGTTTCAACTTCCTCATCTTGCTTGCAGAAATTGGAGCATTCTTCAATCTACTTTGTAATCTTGTAACTCTGTACCAAGGTGACTCAACTACTTTAGAAGGGCTCTCATTCTAATTTTGTATCTCCCCGAGCGTGGGGTAGAGCACCGTTGGGGATTGTGACTTGGTCCGTCCCGGTAGATGAATATACTGCGTATTTGACTGAAATTTACTTATTATTATTATTTTAATTGAGCTGATTGCTATATTTGGGCTTCGTGCCAATTGATTAAATCCTTCAGGGATTGTTGTTACTGGTTTCTTACCATTTCTACATATCATTGAACTCAGTCCTAGAATTTAATACTGTTTTACAAACTAAGCCACTTTTCTCAAACTAGATACTTAAGTAATATTTTTAAATGAAGTTTGGGCTGAATATTTCTATATTAATGTGCCCGAGAGGTTTATGTGATTTTGGACTGAGTATGGGATCGGGCTGCGCGCCGAAGCGGTATGAAATTGATATTGATATGAGGCCGAGGGCCTAGTTGATGCCACGATATGGCTTATTATTGCGCTTGGGCCGTAAGGGGCCCCTACCGGAGTCTGCACACCCCCAGTGAGCGCCGTCGACGATAAATAAATGGAGCGGGCTGGACGCCGCAACGGGTACTGGAGAGTACCGGTCTATGTGTTGCATTGCATATTTGATTGTCATTTAATTATTTATCTGTTGTGGGATTTTCCATAATTGTTTTCACTAATTTTACTGATTTTATACTACTGGGTTCAAGTTGCTGTATTTATAGAATTACTTTGTGCCTATTCAGGATTTCTTATTCTCAGCCTTTATTTATGTTTATTACTCACTGGGTCGGAGTACTCACATTACTCCCTGCACCTTGCGTGCAGATCCAGGTACACCTGAGGCTGTGTGAGGACTTCTCTGCCTAGCATCATATCTGGAAGTTTCAAGGTAGCTGCATTTGACGTTCGCAGTCCTGATCTTCCTTCTATCTTATTTGCTTTATTTTCACATTTCTAGAGAACGATATGTGGTAGGTTGATACTCATGTATTAGAGGCTCAGAATTGTGACACCGGATTCTTCGGGCTGTGTAGTAGTATTTCTACTTGGGTTTTCCGCATGTTTTAACTATATTTCAGAGTTTCAGTATTATGACTTAGTAATTATTTGTGTTAATTGAATCATGAGCTGTATAAAAAGGGTTAAGGTTGTTGAATTGGTCGGGCTTGCCTAGCAGTGTGTTGGGCGCCCTCACGACCGGGGTTGGGGTCGTGACAAGTTGGTATCAGAGCCTAGGTTACTTGGTCTCGCGAGTCATGAGCCGGTTTAGTAGAGTCTCGTGGATCGGTACGGAGATATCTGTACTTATCCTCGAGAGGCTGCAGAACCTTTAGGAAAACTTCACATTCTTGAATTCTTATCGTGCGTCCTTGATTCAGCTTGAAAAGAAACTCTTGAAATTCCTTCCACGTGTTCGTACGCGCGCGTGGGCGCTTAGTATCAGATGTGACTTGATGGCTTGTGATTCCCCGATCGAGGGGCGAGATGTAATCTCTGTGAGTTTATGTTGCGTATGAGTTCAGACTCAGGAAGACTAAGCGACTGCGTACAGTTTAGGACGGTGGAGGGTATACAGAAATGGTAGTTGGAGGCAAAGCAGGTGGGTCATCTCCTGCGGAGTGTTCTAAAGTTGTGTGATCCTTATGTTATTTATTAGAAGATCTCATTTACAAGTGAAGAAAATGTGTAGACATCTAAATTGGATCGCCTAGAGAGTGGGCTTAACTGTTGCGTGAGTGAATGCGAGATTTGCAGAAGAGTTAAAAATTTCTAGATGATTTGTGTTTCCACAAGCTTATGAAGGATTGAGTTTAATCTCACTATGGTATTAAGGCAGCAATGGAGTATGTGCGTTATGAGTTGTTGGGAGTGTTTTGATCTATAACTTCGAGCCAAGTTGGGGAGTTTGCTATTGATTAGCTAATTGTACGGTTATGTGCTATGTTGGTTACAGTTTGAGGCATGCTGGCGAATCAATTCTGGTTGCGGAAATTGAGCCGAGGATGGCACGAGTGAAGCAAAATTTTGACAAAGGTTATATGGTACTTCGTAGATGTGTGAGAATCACAGGATGTCTTAAGCTGTTGTTGGTAAAGAATGGTCGGTGCATGGAGCAGGAAGATGTTTGTTTGTATTGGGATGAGGTCATATCCTGCGGTGTCAGAGTGCTATTGAGACACGGGTGGTTATGTTCGTTTGATCAGGTGAATTGCAGTTTGAATAAGAAGTAAATGACTCTCGAGAATGGTTTTAATATGTTCAAGATTCTACATGTAACAATCAGGTGTCTTAAGGTTGTGTATGTGGTTAGAGACTGTGTTTTCATTGGAAAAAGGGTCAAGACTTGTGGTATTTTTATGTTAATTATGGGATTCTATGTATCAGTATCTGAAAAGTAAAGGTAACGGATTTAGATTTGCAGGAAGTTCTTCAGAGTAAAGTATTTTGGAATGTGGTGTTTCTAGGAATATTTGAGAGAGGATTCAGTGGCTTATGAGTCTTAGACAGTGTGGTCTTGTGCTTGGGTCTCGTGTAGTGAGCCTGGGTTGAGGAACTGTGGTGCTACAGCAAGGGGGAATATCAAGTTGATGATGAATCAGAAGGGAAATTAGATAGATGGAATAGCTTGATAGTAGACCGAATCGGTATGGTAAGGATATGATTAATTCTTCGTATGTGTTCGAGGTAATGAGCCCTTACAAGTATTTTGCAGCAATGCTCTTGGGTTTTGATGGCTTGCTTAGCTTGGTCGAGTTAGAAGGATTCCGTCCTGGCAGTTTAATTTATGCAAACGGAATTGAGAGAGTTCTTGTCGATTTCTACCGTGGTTGAAGAGGTGCATTTTCTACGAATATGAGAGACATGGAATGTGTAATGATTTTTCTTCTAGATGGGATCAATGGAAGTTCTTGACTAGTTGAGTGCGTAGATGTCTGTGGCTCGGAAGGGAGATAAAAGTTTTCTTGCTATCCTTGGATGGTATGGTATATGCGGTATGTTGTGGAGGATCGAGATTTGCGTGTACGAGGTTTCAGTTCAGTTCTGAAAAGAAGTTCATAAAACTCTTAGGCAACGGGTAGCCTCAGATAATCAAGGAAATGGTGCTGCTAATTGGAAGCGATTTGACGAGAGTATATGTCTCAGAAAAAGGGTAATGTGATTAAACTGATGATACTTCGGTAGTATTGCGGCATTTTCTTGTTGGATCAACTGGTGGTATTCGGGTTTGCTTGGTGGCACAGGAAATTTTAAAGTATCTATCGTGGAGTGATGGGGTATTTAAGGTGTGGTATGCATTCGGACGGCAAAATTGGGATCAGGTATGATGATTCGTGTGCTATATGGAGTTGGAGACTGGGAGTTCTCATGTACAGGCTATGTCGTGGTTGTGGATCGTGTGTATTCGGCACCGTTTAGCGGCAATCGGGATTTGGAGGCTCGAGTGGATCTTTATTTGCTGGTATGTTAGATTTTGGATGTGATGTTGAAATTCAGACTGGTTGTCTTAGTGTTAGGTGATTCTGAACTATTGCGCTACGGGCTATGCCGGAAATGCCACGGGTTGAGTGGCGAGGTGCATTGGATTATGTTCTTGCAGAGTGGTTTATATTTCAAAGACCCAGCGGATGGCTGGGAAGGATTGCTTTTCTTAATTGGGCCTTCGTGATGGATGTCAGTGCATAGGTTCCTACCATTGGTTCCGTTCCGGTGTTAAGGGACTTTTCGGATGCGTTTCTTGTGGCCGGGCATGTCGCCGGGCGAGGTTGTGGATTTCGATATTGATTTGGTGCCGGGCACCGTATCGTACGGCTCCGGCAGGAGTTATAGTAGTGGAAGGAGCAGCTTCAGGCTTTCATGGTAATGAGTTTGTTGGTAGGCCGATGTGGATACGTGTTTAGCTTGAGTTGGCTTGGTTGGCCCCGAATTGTATTGTTGAGGGATAGGTTGATTCGATCGTTATTGAGCTTGTTAGTGATCTGAGGAGAGCTATGAGTTGCTTTTCGGTGTTGTGAGACGTTATGATTTGTTGGTTATGGGCACATGTGGTGCGGTTCTATTGGGGATTCATAGTGAGAGTCGAGCGGGAAGAGTAATTGGGTGTTGCTCGGTAAATGGAGTATTGGTTATGACCTATCGGGTTGCGTATCGTATGTTGTTTGTTTCACCGTGGGTGTAATGAATTGCTTTGGTTCCAGACATCAAATTGTGTGTGGCTGTCGATTTTGAGCATAGTGACTTGAGGTGTTTCATGTGTAACAGTGTTTGGATAGGATCGCACATTGTAGCGAGGCCACGTGGAGATATGACCTTTCGGGGTAGATTCAGGTGTTCTATTTCTATGATGTGAGACGGGGTCTCAGCCTTGTGTTGTGATGGTACTGATAAGCTTGAGGTATAGCTCTTTCGTTTGAGTCATTTTTCATGATTTGAGTATGTTCAGACCGTTTCTTATTGGTGCGCGTATTATGCAAGTTGTGGCTTAGTCCTGTATTGAGGTGTGTGTTGGATTCGAGGCGATCGTTGGGGTCACTATGAATACGAACGGATTTGATTTCAGCCTGTTGGAAGGATAATATCGAGGTTCGGCTCGGAATCTGCTGTGGTATTAGTCAAAAGGGAAGTGGCTTCATGAATGGTTGATCTGAGAAATGGTTACTGTTTATTGCGTGTTTCATTTATCGTTGGCAGTATATGAAAGTGTTGGAATAAGACCTTAGATGATAAGAGGTTTTCTACCGGTATTCGGGTGTTGTGGGCAACTGCTATGAATAGAAGTTATCGTTTCGAGTGTTTGGGTTATGTAGTATATCATATGATTGCACCTGAGGTTGCAGGTATGGGTTATTACAGCTGGTTCGGGCTTATTCTGAGTATAGATGTGAGGTTCTGATCTTGTGTATGATTTCGGAAAGTGCAATGTGGTTCTATGGTTTATGGACTAGATGGATTGTGAAATTTCAGCTATGTTGTGTTATCGGACCTATGCGAGATAGGGTGACGAGGGATCACCCCCGGGTATATGCTTGGTAAGGTCATTCAGCTATTGGTTGGCTTCTAGGACAACTCTGGGTACGCTCGAGGGCGAGCGTTTATTTAAGTTGGGGAGGATGTGACGACCCGACCTGTCGTCTCATGAGAACCGCTCCGTTTTCCCCATTTCCTGCTTCGTTATGCTTCATTATCAGTGTCTTGTGTGAACGAGTTGAATTGGGTTGATTTTTGGAAGGAAATGGACACTTAGTCTCTTTAAGGAAGGCTTGTTTTGGAAAAGTCAACCGGATGTCGACCTATGAGTTAGAGGGCTCGGATGTGTATTCTGACGATTCGGTTAGCTTCGGGGGATGATTTGTGACTTAGGAGTGTGATCGGAAGTTAGGAGTGTGATCGGAAGTGATTTGGAGGTCCGGTGTAGAATTTGGCTTGAATTGGCGAAGTTAGTATTTTGGCTAATTCCGGTTGATAGGTGAGATTTTGATCCGAGGGTCGGAATGGAATTCCAAGAGCTGCTGTAGCTTCGTTAGGTGATTTGGGATGTGTGTGCAAAATTTCAGGTTATTCGAAGGTGATTTGGTTGGGTTTTTGATCAAATGCGTGTTTCATAAGTTTTAGAAGAACTTAGGCTTGAATCCGATAAAAATTTGGTGTTTTGATGTTAGTTTTGGTGTTTTGAGAGTGAAACTAAGTTTGAATGATCATATTTGACGTGTTAGTATGTTCGTATGCGGTCCCGAGGAGCTCGGGTGAGTTTCGGATAGGTTTGGGCTGCGTTGTGCTCGTTTTTCTTATGCTTCGACGTCGTTTCTTCAAGCATAAATGATATCATATTGAACAAATGAGCTCCGATTACTGTTTTGAATGAAGCATTAGATCCGTATCGTAATTATGGACCCGTAGCAAAAAGAATCATCGAATTTGGACATCGTATGAGGATTTTATGGCCATTTTACCAAGGGTGCCCAGATTTTCAGGTTAATGACGAAATTGCCCCTGACGGCGTATTAAAAACCTGCACTATTTGCAAATCTTAAAACCTATATATCTCCTTCATTATAAGGTCAAATTTAGTGATTCAAAAGCCTAAATTCATTAGAATTTCACAAGGAATCCAGTGGGAGCAGTAAAACGCGTGAACAGTATACCTATATGAGCAGGTCGAGTTTTCTTCCAATTTTTGAACGAGAAGAAGCTTCTGAGGCGATTTTTAAGAGAGAAAATCAGTGGGTATCACAGAGGTAAGTGATTTAATTATTAAAACTCGTTTATGGATGATTATAGACCATAATCCCAGCCTTTAATTCATGAAAAACAGTAGAAAAATAGGATTTTGGGGCCTGAGATTATGAAACCTTTAGGGGTCGATTTGAGGGGTCAAACTGACTCCGATTTTGGTGTTCTTTATATGTACGGAATCGGGAGAAGATGAAGAACAATTTTCTGTAAAAAATTTCTGAGTTTCGAGAAGTAGGCCCGGGGCTCGGGTTTTGTCAATTTCGGGATTATTGATGTTTTTCGATTATTTTCGATTGGGTATTGATCCTATAGCATAATGTGACGTATTCGTTGTGGTTTTGGTCAGATTCGACGTGCGAGGAGGTCGATTTGAGAGGCAAGGGCATAGCGAGCTAGGATTTTGGCCGGCTTGAGGTGAGTAATAGATGTAAATGCTGTTCTGAGGGTTTGAAACCCCGTGTTTGCACATCGTAGTGCTATATTGAGGTGACTTGCACGCCGGGTAGCGAGCGTGGGGTAGAGCACCGTTGGGGATTGTGACTTGGTCCGTCCCGGTAGATGAATATACTGCGTATTTGACTGAAATTTACTTATTATTATTTTAATTGAGCTGATTGTTATATTTGGGCTTCGTGCCAATTGATTAAATCCTTCAGGGATTGTTGTTACTGGTTTCTTACCATTTCTACATATCATTGAACTCAATCCTAGAACTTAATACTGTTTTGCAAACTAAGCCACTTTTCTCAAATTAGAAACTTAATTAATATTTTTAAATAAAGTTTGGGCTGAATATTTCTATATTAATGTGCCCGAGAGGCTTATGTGATTTTGGACTGAGTATGGGATCGGGCTGCGCGCCGCATCGGTATGAAATTGATATTGATATGAGGCCGAGGGCCTAGTTGATGCCACGATATGGCTTATTATTGCGCTTGGGCCGTAAGGGGCCCCTCCCGGAGTCTGCACACCCCAGTGAGCGTCGTCGACGATAAATAAATGGAGCGGGCTGCACGCCGCAACGGGTACTGGAGAGTACCGGTCTATGTGTTGCATTGCATATTTGATTGTCATTTAATTATTTATCTGTTGTGGGATTTTCCATAATTGTTTTCACTAATTTTACTGATTTTATACTACTGGGTTCAAGTTGCTGTATTTATAGAATTACTTTGTGCCTATTCAGAATTTCTTATTCTCAGCCTTTATTTATGTTTATTACTCACTAGGTCGGAGTACTCACATTACTCCATGCACCTTGCATGCAGATCCAGGTACACCTGAGGCTGTGTGAGGACTTCTCTGCCTAGCACCATATCTGGAAGTTTCAAGGTAGCTGCATTTGACGTTCGCAGTCCTGATCTTCCTTCTATCTTATTTGCTTTATTTTCGCATTTCTAGAGAACGATATGTGGTAGGTTGATACTCATGTATTAGAGGCTCAGACTTGTGACACCGGATTCTTCGGGCTGTGTAGTAGTATTTCTACTTGGGTTTTCCGTATGTTTTAACTATATTTTAGAGTTTCAGTATTATGACTTAGTAATTATTTGTGTTAATTGAATCATGAGCTCTATAAAAAGGGTTAAGGTTATTGAATTGGTCGGGCTTGCCTAGCAGTGTGTTGGGCGCCCTCACGACCGGGGTTGGGGTCGTGACATATTTGAATGACAACCTTACCATCTCTATGACTTGGTGGAACATACTCCAACCTCATCCCCATCTGAGAGTTACGATTCAGCTGTCTAAGCTTCTTTGCATGCATGACCTTCTCCTTTCATGCCTCTGCTGTTGCTATAAGATCTGGATCTGGAGATGGCCTTGAAGATCCAGCTTCAGAAAATTGCAATCGTTTTGGAATGGTTGGCAATTGATCCTTACATATCTAAGCTTCCTTCTCTGTAACAGCATTTGTACTGTTCCATTGATTATATTGTTCCCTTGTTCGTCCTCACTTAGCTCCTTTTCCTCTTTAATTGGTTGGAATCTAGTTGGTAAAAAACTTCCAAAAGTTAACGGAGGGAGAGTCTGTATCGCTGAGTTCACCGGTGTTATAGCAGTAGTCACCGGCGCTGCTTGTTTGCGTCTCCTTGCCATTGGTGGTGCACGTTAGCCTTCCTTGGCTTATCATGCGCTGAGAGCATTTAGGAGAGCAGTTCCTCACCGAATAACATATACCCTTACCGTCTTACTATTCAAACACATATACCCTTTCTTTGACAGACTGGACATGTGGCATGCATCCAAGGCTCTTGGTCTATCTGGTCTTAAATTAGACTCGATCCGCCCCATTAACCAAGACCCAAAACCCATAACCTAACCCTCTTATTTTTCCATCTTATCCCCTCCATCCCCTTCATCTTCTACCACCACCTCACTTGGAATGGGGCCCATTCCGTGTCTTATAATGTTTGAGGTACTAACTTATTGATTTATTTGACAAAATTGTTACATCATTTTCTTTTTAATAATCTGAATTTCTAAGAATCTACGTGGGAGCGTAGACGTGTATATGCCATTTTGTAATCTGAAATTGTACACGACAGCTTTTGATGAGGTTTTTTTACACTTCTATTTCTTGTACACAAATTTTGACTTAATTCCTTGAAGCTGGCATTGCAGATTTTTCCGGTTAAGATCAAAGACCTTGCTGGAAGTGTAGCAATATTAGCCAATTGGTTTTGTTCCTGGGTAATTACAGCACCTCCATTTGGAAATTACCTTGAACACAATTCTTTCCTCTCTATTTTACCATCATTAATAAACCCCTTTGCAACTCACTCTACTTTTGCAGATATTACCAAAAATTATTTTCATCACCATGTTGAAGATGATGATAAATGTTGCCAATTTTTGGTCTCCACAAGCAAAAACTTTCAACAAAGCAGTGACATTCGGTCATTAATCTTCAAAATCAGGAATGATTTTTCTAAATCCTGTCTAAGTCCTAATAAAATATTGTATAAGTCTATTCTTAAATTTCAGACGTTCCATTTGTGAAAATGGCAATAAAATTGCCTTATAATTGTAGCAACCTATCCTTCGGTATTTCAAGATCCGACTGAGTAGTACCATTTGGGGTGTCTCAGATCTTCGCTATACTTTCTTATTTGGTGGCGGTGACAGGTGAAAGGGGAAGTGGTGGTGGAAGATGAAGAGAATGGAGGGGATAAGGTGGAAGAATAAGAGGGTTAGGTTATGGGTTTTGGGTCTTGGTTAATGGGGCAGGTCGAGTCTAATTTAAGACCAAATAGACTAAGAGACTTGGATGTATGCCACATGTCCAGTCCGTCAATTAAAGGGTATATATGTTTGAATAGCAAGACGGTAAGGGTTCTTCTGATCCAATAGTATAACAAAGGGTAATTTTAAACAATTTCTAATAGTAGAGGGTTATTTTAGGACCTTTTCCGTTGAATCTAATCTACTGGTAGAGTGTTATTGCACTCCCTATCTTACCATACCAGGGTCATTAACTCTCTGCTTAAAGGGATCTCAATCAGGGTCAGATGTCACTTTCTTGTTGTGCCATCTCAACATCCTTGGCAGCGACATCGGTATGACATTTGATTTCTCGGCACTACAACCAAATAGTGAAATTGCTTCGTACACCCTTGCCTATATTTTTTGTGAACCAAAAAGTATTAATTTTTGTCTGTAGTAAATAAAATAATTGTACTCAATTGCAAAGAAATTTTGAGAAGATTTTTTTAATACTTACCATGAATGCCCATGGGAAGCCGTACAAGGCATAACTAGCCGATTTGGACTTTTTACCAGAGATATTATTTTCCTTCCTCTAGCTAATATATGATTTGTACATTGGCAACATGTCCTTCTTCAAGTACTCAACTGTAAGCTCAAAACACTCCTTGCCCCATGGATATTTCATGAAAAACTCCAGATTGTTAGCCATATGAATCTACTTCTTATCGACGCGCGCTATGTTATCCCTTGCAAGCAAGACTGAATGGACAAACAACACCAATGCAATTTTAAACCTCTCGATTGTGTCAAACCTCGTGAACTTCAACTGTTTCAAAAGCAGCTCTGCATCCACCCCCTTCCTGCGAGACTGGCAAACTTTATCACAGAATGCTTGGCCATCATCCATCACTTTCTTCATAGCTCCTTTACTAGGTTTGGCACCACAGTTCAATCCAGTCATCATAGAAAATTCTTTCAATCCAAAGTGAAAATACTTGTCTCCAACTAAAAACCACAACTCGCGCTTGTTCCAGCAATAAATTCGGCGAATCAGCAGGGAATGGACAAGTTGTCCATTAAACTGTGTCCAGTACTCTGAAATTTGCAAACTGACTA
This sequence comes from Nicotiana attenuata, assembly GCF_001879085.1. Taxonomy (NCBI): domain Eukaryota; kingdom Viridiplantae; phylum Streptophyta; class Magnoliopsida; order Solanales; family Solanaceae; genus Nicotiana; species Nicotiana attenuata. The sequence goes on from NC_031989.1 coordinate 66,211,543, forward strand.
ATATAACTACTATTAAACTTTTCCATCATTTTGATTGTTCTAAGTTTATCCTTGAACTCGTGGAATACATTGATCCTAGACCTTACACTTATCTCGCCGGGAAACGTCTATGTTTTCTTAGAAAAGTCCTGAATTTATATTTGGATGTGTCGATCGCCCTTACAAACACAAGAATTGACAGACCATTCTGGTCACCTTCAACTGCTGCATGTGTTTCACTTTCCAGTCCATCTTCAAGTTGTTCATCATCTTTATCATCATCTTCTTCTACTGGTGCTACATGTTCTTCTTCTGCTACATCTTCTTCTTTGTCTTCTTCAGTATCTTTATCAACCTCCCGAGCATCATCATCACCATTTTGATCATCCTCCACACCTAAAACTTCATCATCTGTCACGACCCGAATTTCCCACCATCGGGGTCGTGATAGCGCCTAACATTACACTTGCTAGGCAAGCCAACGTTAGAACAATCTACTACTTTTAATAGTTTAAATTAGATATTAAAAAAACTGAGCTAACTGAATAAATTTAAAGTAACAATGCAGAAGCTGAACTAGCCAAATATCAATTACAATTCCCCGAACCTGGTGCAACGAGTGTACGAACTACTAGAGTAATATACATAAGGGTCTGAAATAAATAACAAGTTGTTCGAATGAAAGTACATGGCTAAATAGACAGGGGATGGGGACTCCAGGAGCTGCGGGCGCTGAACAGCCGTACCTCAAGTCTCCGTGAATGACTAATCCGAGCTCGCTAGTAACCGCCATGGGACCGTCTCCAAAATCTGCACAGTGTGCAGAGTGCAGTATCAGTACAACTGACCCCATGTACTGGTAACTGCCGAGCCTAACCTCGACGAAGTAGTGACTAAGGTGGGTCACCTACGCTAAAACTTGTGCACAGTCTATAATAATGATAGAATAATTGAAATATGATGCAGAATTAAACAGCCAACAAGAAATGATAACCACAACCTTGAAAATAAATCAGTGTCGTCCAAAATTACCTATCTCTACCAGCTCAAATAGAAATACCGAAAAAATAACACAGCTCAAGAAATAGAAACATATAGGTTGTTGCGATGTGCAACCCGATCCCACAAGACAACACATAATCCTCCCTTATTCCACCATAACATTATCAATAACAGTCAATAATATATATATATATATATATATATATATATATATATATATATTTGTTGCGGCATGCAACCCCATCCCACCATATATCAATATCAATATCGTAATTTTACCTTTATTTCACTATATCAATCCATCCTTATTCCACCTGTTGCGACGTGCAACCCGATCCCACCGTATACATACATATTTACCCTTATTCCACCATATCAATCCTCCCTTATTAAACCTGTTGCGGCGTGCAACCCGATCCTACCATATAAGTTTCAAACAGTCAGTGTACGCAATCAACCAACAGGCTGAATCACAAGGCCTTTACGATAAATAAATGCCAAGCTAAACCGAGAAAAGGAACCTTGTTCGATATAGAATCTACACAAATAATACTACACAGCGAGACCCAACCAGCAATTTACAGTTAGAAGGTACAAACAAGTCAAATTAAGCAAATAACAGGGATTAGGGGAATTATGAAAAGAGCTAACATGGTCAATAGAAAAAAATATTGATTAACACGTAGCAATTAAACATAGAAAGCATTTAGAGCATGTAACAATTAAGATAAGAGGAAAAACAATTAAGGAAAAGCGATAAATCGGGGAAAACAGATAATTCGGCAGCGTATAAGCACTCGTCACCTTGCATATACGTCGCTCATATGAAATTCACATAACACATAGTCCGAGGGTTCCTAATTCCCTCATGTCAAGGTTAGACACAACACTTACCTCGCTCCAAAGGCCACTCAAAGCTCAATCACAGCTCAGCCTTTCAAACACGCCTCCGAACCAACAATATCTAGCAAATTACCAACCAAACGTTTCAAAATAAACCTTAGGAATTACCCACGATCGATAAGAATTCAATTTAGGCCATTATTGCAAAAGTCAACACCGGGGCTCGCTTGGTCCAAACCCAAAATTTGTACCAAAACTGGACCCATTCACCCCGAGCACGGATATATAATTGGTTTTGGAATCCGACCTCAATTTGAGGTCTAAATACCCAATCTATCAAATCCCTAATTTCTACCCAAAAATCCCCAATTCCACCATGAAAACCTTAGTTTCTAGGTTGAAATCTTGTAAAATGAAGTGAAAGATTGAAAGAAACTAGTTTAGAATCACTTACCTATGATTTGGGGAAGAAATGGTCTTTGGAAAATCGCCTCTTGTGTTTTAGGTTTTGATAATTTGAAGAATTAATGAATAATTCGTCCAAAAGTCATTTTGATCAGTTGTAGGTGTCACATTTGTGACCTGGGGTTCGCAAATGCGAGCCCCGCAAATGCGAAGAACCTATCGCAAATGCAAAGGTCTACCCATTCTTGCTTTCGTCGCAAATGCGAAGAAAGTCTCGCAAATGCGAGCCTGACCTTCCACAACTGCGATCAATTGATCGCAATTGCGATCCCTGACATTCCTAAACTCATTTCGCAAATGCGAAGGAAAGTTCGCAATTGCGAACACTGCAGGCCCAGCTTCTTCTCGCAAATGCGAGAATTAGCTCGCAAATGCGGACCCCTCAGAGGTCGCAATTGTGATGCCTGATCTCGCAAGAGGCCTGCAACCTGCTCAGTTACACCAACAAATTTTTCCAAGTGCAAATCACTCTGTAGCCTATCCGAAACTCACCCGAGCCCTCGGGGCTCCAAACCAAACATGCACACAAGTCTTAAAACATCATACAAATTTGCTCGCGCGATTGAGTCGCCTAAATAACACCTAGAACTACGAATTTAGCACTAAATCAAATGAAATTCTCAAGAACACTTTGAAATTTCTATTTTCTCAACCGGACGTCCGAATCATGTCAAACCAACTCTGTTTCTCACCAAATTTCACAAACATGTCTTAAATATTGTAATGAACCTGTACCAGGCTCCGGAACCAAAATACGGACCCGATACCAACAAGATCAAACGTTAACAATTTCTTAAAAACCATTAAATTTTCAAACTTACAATTTTTATCAAAAATTCATAACTCGAGCTAGGGACCTCCGAATCCGATTCCGGGCATACGCCCAGGTCCCATATTTTGGTACGGACCCACCGGAACTGTCAAATCACGAATCTGGGTCCGTTTACCAAAAATATTGACCGAAGTCAACTAAAATTAAGTATTTAATAAAAAATCATTATATGTTTTCAATTTTCAACACAAAAGCTTTCCGAAATCACGCCCGGACTGTGCATGCAAATCGAGGAGGGATAAAGTGAGGTTTTAAAGGCTTCAGAACACAGAATTTGGTTTTAAATCATAAGATGACCTATCGGGTCATCACATTCTCCACCTCTAAAATGACTGTTCGTCCTCGAACGGATATAGAAAAGTACCTGAGCTGGAAAAAAGGGGGGGATATCTACTCCGCATATCGGACTTGGACTCCCAGGTAGCTGTCTCAACAGGCTGACCTCTCCACTGTACTCGAACTGAAGGATAACTCTTCGATCGCAACTGACGAACCTACCGGTCTAGAATAGCTACCGGCTCCTCCTCGTAGGTCAAATCCTTGTCCAACTGGACAGTGCTGAAGTCTAACACATGAGATGGATCACCGTGATACTTCCGAAGCATGGACATATGGAATACTAGATGGAGCGCCGATAAACCAGGTGGCAAGGCAAGTCTGTAAGCCACCTCTCCCACTCAATCAAGAATCTAAAAGGCCCGATGTACCTAGGGCTCAACTTTCCCTTCTTTCCAAATCTCATTACACCCTTCATGGGTGACACACAGAGCAACACCTTCTCTCTGACCATGAATGCAACATCACGGACCTTACGGTTGGCATAACTCTTCTTCCTGGACTGAGCTGCGCGAAGTCTACCCTGAATGATCTTAACCTTATTTAAGGCATCATGTACCAAATCTGTACCCAACACCGAGCCTCCTCCGGCTCAAACCATCAAACCGGAGATCGACATCGTCTACCATATAATGCCTCGTAGGGATCCATCTGGATGCTCGACTGATAGTTGTTGTTGTAGGTGAACTCCGCAAGCGGCAAGAACATATCCCATGAGCCGCCGAAGTCAATAACACATGCACGGAGCATATCCTCTAATATCTGAATAGTGCGCTTGGACTGCCCGTCCATCTGAGGATGAAATGCTGTGCTCAGCTCAACCTGCATGCCCAACTCACGCTGCACTGCCCTCCAGAAATGCGAGGTAAACCGTGTACCTCGATTAGAAATGATTAACATGGGCACACCATGAAGACGAACGATCTCGCGGATATAAATCTCTGCCAACCGCTCTGAAGAATAGGAAACTGCCAAAAGAATGAAATGTGCTGACTTGGTCAATCTATCCATAATAACCCAAACTACATCGAACTTCCTCTGAGTCTGTGGGAGTCCAACAACGAAATCCATAGTGATACGCTCCCACTTCTACTCAGGAATCTCTATCTTCTGAAGCAAACCACCAGGTCTCTGATGCTCGTACTTTACTTGCTGACAATTTAGACATCGAGCCACATATGCCACTATCTTTCTTCATTCTCCTCCACCAATAATGCTGCCGCAAGTCCTGATACATCTTGGCGGTGCCCGGATGAATCGAATACTGGGAACTGTGGGCCTCCTCTAGAATCAACTCACGAAGTCCATCCACATTAGGCATACAAACACGACCCTGCATCCTCAAAACTCCATCATCTCCAACCGCGACCTGCTTGGCATCACTGTGCTGAACTGTATCCCTAAGGACAAGCAAATGAGGGTCATCATACCACCGCTCCCTGATGCGCTCGAACAATAAAGACCGAGCGACCGTACAAGCTAAAGCACGACGGGGCTCATAAACATCCAACCTCACAAACTTATTGGCCAAGGCCTGAACATCTTATGCAAGCGGTCTCTCACCAACTGGAATGTACGCAAGGCTGCCCATACTAGCTGACTTCCTACCCAAAGCATCGGCCACCACATTGGCCTTCCCAGGATGATACAAGATGGTGATATCATAGTCTTTTAATATATCTAACCACCTCCTCTGCCTCAAATTAAGCTCCCTTTTGCTTGAACAAAGTACTGCAAACTCAGATGATCCATGAACATCTCACACGACACGCCATAAAGATAGTGCCTCCAAATCATCAGCGCATGAACAATGGCTGCCAACTCTAAGTCGTGAAACGGGTAATTATTCTCGTGAACCTTCAGCTGCCGCGAAGCATATGCAATAAACTTTCCATCCTACACCAATACCGCACCAAGTCCAATACGAGATGCATCACAATATACTGTATAAGGCCCTGATCCTGTGGGCGTAGTCAAAGCAGTCTTGAGCTTTTGAAAACTCATCTCACACTCGTTCGACCATCTGAATGGGGCACCTTTCTGAGTCAACCTGGTCAACGGGCTGCTATAGATGAGAAACCCTCCAAAAACTGACAGTAATAGCCCGCCAATCCTAAGAAATACCGGATCTCCGTAGCTGATGTGGGTCTAGGACAGTCCTTGATTGCCACAATCTTCTTAGGATCCACTTGAATACCCTCTGCTGATACAACGTGACCCAAGAAAGCAACTGAACTCAACCAACACTCGCATTTTGAAAACTTAGCATATTACTGGCTGTCTCTCAAAGACTGAAGAACGATCCGAAGATGCTGCTCATGCTCCTCTCGACTGCAGGAGTAGATCAAGATATCATCAATAAAAACAATCACAAAGGAATCCAACTAGGGCTTTAACACCCGATACATCAAATCCATGAATGCTGCTGGGGCATTTGTCAGCCCAAATGACATCACTAGAAACCCATAATGCCCATACCGAGTCCGAAAAGCTATCTTAGGGACATCGGATGCCCTAATCCTCAACTGATGGTAGCCAGACCTCAAATCGATCTTCAAAAACACTTTGGCACCCAGAAGCTGATCAAATAAGTCGTCAAACTCTCGGCAATGGATACTTGTTCTTGATGGTGACTTTTTTCAACTGCCGATAATCTATGCACATCCTCACCGACCCATCTTTCTTCTTCACAAACAACACAGGCGCACCCTAGGGCGAGACACTAGGTCTAATAAAGCCCTTATCAAGTAAATCTTGCAAATGCTCCTTCAATTCTTTTAACTCTGGCGGGGCCATACGGTATGGCAGAATAGAAATGGGTTGAGTGCCTGAAGCCAAATCAATACAGAAGTCAATATCTCTATCGGGTGGCATCCCCGACAGGTCTGCAGGAAACACCTCAAGAACCTCAGGAACAAGGGCCACAGAATCCATAGAAGGAACCTCCGCACTAGAATCACAGACATAAGCCAAATAAGCTAGACACCCTTCTCAACCATGTGTCGAGCCGTCATATAAGAGATAATCCTGCTGGTAGAATGGCTAGAGGTCCCCTTCCACTCTAATCGAGGCAACCCCGGCAAGGCTAAGGTCACCGTCTTGGCGTGACAATCCAATATAACATGATAAGGTGACAACCAATCCATACCCAAAATGACATCGAAATCAACCATATCGAGACGTAGAAGATCTACGCTAGTCTCAAGACCTCCAATAGTAACCACACACGAACGATAGACACGATCTACAACAATAGAATCTCCCAAAGGGGTGTACACATATACATGAGCACTCAAAGAATCATGAGACATAACCAGATATGAAGCAAAAAGGATGACACGGATGAATATGTAGAACCCGGATCAAATAGAACTGAGGCATCTCTACTACAAACTTAAACCATACCTGTAATAACCGTGTTAGATGACTCAGCCTCAGGCCTGGTTGGAAAAGCATAACATCGAGGTTGGGCCCCACCACTTTGAACCATATCTCTAGGACGACCTCCTGCTGGCTGGCCTCCACCTCTAGCGGCCTGGCCTCCATCTCTAATGGACTGACCTCCACCTTTAGCGACCTGACCTCCACCTCTAGCGGCCTGACCTCTAACTATGGCTCCCTGACCCCTACCTTTGGCTGGCTTAGCGGGCGGTGATGCAACCGGTGCCGGAATCATGGCAGGAGAACTCTGTTATGGCGTGCCACCCAATAATCTCGGACAAGTCCACCTAATATGCCCAGAACCACCACACTCAAAGCATCCACCCTGGTACTGTGGCTGCTGAAACTGAGACTGACACAAACGGGCTGGTTGACCATGGTAATGACTTTGAATAGGAGGTGCACTGATAAGAGCTAGCGGTGCACTGTAGGCTGGCTGCCCAGAATGAGGCACATAATGACCACGACTCCCTGAAGCACTATGGGATATATAAAGCGCTGAATGATATGGCCTGGGAGGATGGCCCCTACCAAAGGTACCCCTGCCTCCAAACGAGGCACAATTAAAACCACCTGAATAACGAGGTCTCTTGTCAGATCCCTGACCACTCCCTTGAGCTAGTACCATCTCAACTCGCCTGGCAACATTGGCTACCGCCTGAAAAGAAAGCTCGCTCCTAGTCTCCTTAGCCATCTGCAATCTGATAGGCTGAGCAAGTCCCTCTATAAACTTCCTCACCCTCTCTCTCTCGGTAAGAAGCAGAAGAATAGCATGACGGGCCAGATCCACAAATCGAGTCTCGTGCTGAGTGATAGTTATAGAACCATACTGCAGACGCTCGAACTGCCTCCGATAGTCCTTTCTCTGAGTGATAGGAAGGAACTTCTCAAGAAATAACTGAGAGAACTGGTCCCAAGTAAGAGAAGGCGACCTAGATGGGCTGGCCAACAAATAATCCCTCCACCATTTCTTGGCAGAACCCAACAAATGAAATGCAGCAAAGTCGACCCATCGGTCTCCACTATCCCCGTGTTTCGTAACACCTCATGATAGATGTCCAAATAGTCCTGGGGATCCTCTAAAGATGAACCGCTGAAGTGAACTAGGAAAATATTGGTAAACCTATCCATCCTCCACAAAGCCTCTGAAGACATAGCTGATCCATCACCTGTCTGTGCTGCAACACCCGGCGGAACTGCCCCCACTTGCTGGGTTGCTGGGGTTTGAAACTGGGGAGCCATCTGCTCTGGAGTGTGAGTAGCGGGAGTCTGGACTCCTCCCCCAGCCCGAGAGATGGCATGTGCCACAGGAAATGTAACGGTCTGAACAACACTCTCCACAAGGCCAACTAGACGGACCAAAGCATCCTGAAGCACCGGGGTAGCGATGAACCCCTCCAGGACCTGAGCTGGTCCGACAGGCACAGTCTGGCTGGAACCTCCTCATCAAACTCTACCTGAGGCTCCACCGCTGGTGCTACTTCTCGAGCTCGGGACTGAGCTCTGTCCCTTCCGAGGCCTCCGGCATGACCTCGGCCTCGACCCCTGCCCCTCGTAGGAGCTGCTGTTGGGGGCTCTGGCTGCTTCTCATCTAAAGATGCGGTACGTATCCTCGCCGTCTGCGAGAGAACAAAATAGAAGAGTTCAATAAACAATGATAGAATAAAATCGCACGACAGAGAAGAATATAAGTGAAACTATTCCTAACTTCGTAGCCTCCAAAAGATAAGTACACACGTCTCCGTACCGATCCGCAAGACTCTACTAAGTTTGCTCGTGACTCGTGAGACCTATGTAACCTAGTGCTCTGATACAAACTTGTCACGACCCAGATTTCCCACCATCGGAACCGTGATGGCGCCTAACATTACACTTGCCAGGCAAGCCAACGTTAGAACAATTTACTCATTTTAACAGTTTAAATTAGATATTAAGAAGAGCTGAGCTAACTGAATAAATTTAAAGTAACAATGCGGAAGCTGAACTAGCCAAATATCAATTACAATTCCCCGAACCTGGTGTCACGAGTGCACGGACTACTATAGTAATACACATAAGGGTCTGAAATAAATAACAAGTTGTTCGAATGAAAGTACACAGCTAAATAGACAAAGGATAGGGACTCCAGGAGCTGCGGGCGCTGAACAACCGTACCTCAAGTCTCCGCGAATGTCTGATCCGAGCTCGCTAGTAATCTCCATGGGACCGTCTCCAAAATTTGCACAGTGTGCAGAGTATAGTATCAGTACAACCGACCCCATGTACTGGTAAGTGCCGAGCCTAACCTCGACGAAGTAGTGACGAGGCTAAGGCGGGTCACCTACGCTAAAACCTGTACACAGTCTATAATAATGATAGAATAATTGAAATACGATACAGAATTAAACAAACAACAAGAAATGATAACCACAGCCTCAAAAAGAAACCAGTATCGTCCAAAATTACCAATCTCTACCAGCTAAAATAGAAATACCGGAAAAACAACGCAACTCAAGAAATAGAAACATATAGGTTGTTGTGGCGAGCAACCCGATCCCACCAGACAACACATAATCCTCCCTTATTCCACCATAACAATATCAATAACAACCAATAATATATATATATATATATATATATATATATATATATATATATTTGTTGCGACGCGCAACCCAATCCCACCATATATCAATATCAATATCGTAATTTCACCATGTCAATCCACCCTTATTCCACCTGTTGCGGCGTGCAACCCAATCCCACCGTATACATACATATTCATCCTTATTCCACCATATTAATCCTCCCTTATTACACCTGCTGCGACGTGCAACCCGATCCCACCATACCAGTGTCAAATAGTCAATGTACACAATCAACCGACAGGCTAAATCACAAGGCCTTTACGATAAATAAATGCCAAGCTAAACCGAGAAAAGGAAACTTGTTCAATATAGAATCTACACAAATAATACTACACAGCGAGACCCAAACAAGTCAAATTAAGCAAATAACAGGGATTAGGGGAATTATGAAAAGAGCTAACATGGTTAATAGAAAAGAAATATTGATTAACACGTAGCAATTAAACATGGAAAGCATTTAGCGCATGTAACAATTAAGATAGGAGGAAAAATAATTAAGGAAAAGCGATAAATCGGGGGAAACGGATAATTCGACGGCGTATAAGCACTCGTCACCTTGAATATACGTCGTTCATATGAAATTCACATAACACATAGTCCGAGGTTTCCTAATTACCTCATGTCAAGGTTAGACACAACACTTGCCTCGCTCCAAAGGCCACTCAAAGCTCAATCACAGCTTTGCCTTTCAAACACGCCTCCGAACCAACAATATCTAGCAAATTACCAACCAAACATTTCAAAAACCTTAGGAATTACCCACGGTCGATAAGAATTAATTTAGGCCATTATTGCAAAAGTCAACACCCGGGCTCGCTTGGTCCAAACCCAAAATTCGTACCAAAACTGGACCCATTCACCCTCGAGCCCGGATATATAATTGGTTTTGGAATCCGACCTCAATTTGAGGTCTAAATCCCCAATCTATCAAATCCCTAATTTCTACCCAAAAATCCCCAATTCCACCAAGAAAACCTTGGATTCTAGGTTGAAATCTTGTAAAATGAAGTGAAAGATTGAAAGAAACTAGTTTAGAATCACTTACCTATGATCTACGGAAGAAATGGTCTTTGGAAAATCGCCTCTTGTATTTTAAGTTTTGAAAATTTGAAGAGTGAACGAAAAACCCCGTCCAAAAGTAATTTTGATCAGTTGCAGGTATCGCATTTGCGACCTGGGGTTCGCAAATGCGAGCCCCGCAAATGCGAAGAACCTATCGCAAATGCGTAGGTCTCCCCATTCTTGCTTTCTTCGCAAACGCGAAGAAAGTCTCGCAAATGCGAGCCTCACCTTCCGCAATTGCGACCAATTGATCGCAATTTGCGATCCCTGCCATTCCTAGACTCCCTTCGCTAATGCAAAGGAAAGTTCGCAATTGCGAACACTGCTGGCCCAGCTTCTCCTCGCTAATGCAAGAATTAGCTCGCAAATGCGGACCCCTCAGAGGTCGCAATTGCGATGCCTGATCTCGCAAATACGACATCAGAGGCCTGCAACCTGCTCCAGTTACACCAACAAATATTTCTAAGTGCAAATCAATCCGTAGCCTATCCGAAACTCACCCGAGCCCTCGGGGCTCCAAACCAAACGTACACACAAGTCTTAAAACATCATAAGAACTTGCTCGCGCGGTCGAATTGCCAAAATAACACCTAGAACTACGAATTTAGCACCAAATCAAATGAAATTTTCAAGAACACTTCGAAATTTCTATTTTCTCAACTGGACGTCCGAATCACATCAAACCAACTCCGTTTCTCACCAAATTTCATAGACATGTGTTAAATATTATAATGAACATGTACCGGGCTCCGGAACCAAAATACGGACCCAATACCAACAAGATCAAACATTAACAATTTCTTAAAAATTATTAAATTTTCAGACTTACAATTTTCATCAAAAATTTATAACTCGAGCTAGGAACCTCCGAATCCTATTCCGGGCATATGCCCTGGTCCTATATTTTACAGACCCACCGAAACTGTCAAAGTACAAATCCGGGTCCGTTTACCAAAAATATTGACCGAAGTTAACTCAACTGAAGTTTTTAATAATAAATCCTTATTTTTTTCAACTTTCGACACAAAAGCTTTCCGGAATCACGCCCGGACTGTGCATGCAAATCGAGGAGGGATAAAATGAGTTCTTAAAGGCCTCAGCGCACAGAATTTGGTTTTAAATAATAAGATGACCTATCAGGTCATCACATCATCACTGTCCTTTTCTTCTTCAACAATTGTTTTTTCAGATATCTGTTCTTCCATTTGAGTTTGTGTTGTATTTATGTCCAAGTCTTCTTCCTCCTCCTCATCAACACCCTCTAATGCTAACCTCCTTGAAACGGATTTTTTACTAATAGGTTTGTCCTCGTCAACTAATCTAGACTTTGATCTTGTTCTTTTTTTACTTATAGACTTTGATGGATCTTTGTTCTTTTTTCTCTTATCACGCTTAGAAAACTCAGCATTTCCTTTACTAGTGGAAGCTGTAGAAGTATCTACATTTCGCTTTCTAGTAGCAGTTTTTGAAGGCTCAACAATTGCTTTGCTTGGCGATGCTTCTTTTTCTGTATTTTCTTTCTTGTCTGAAGGTTGTGAAGGCTTTGTCAAAGGAATATATGACCTATATGCAAATATGCAATGTCATATTAATAATTTTAAACTTATGATCAGAATAAGAAAAATAAGCTCTGTTAGTTTATATGAGTCCACCAAACTATAGAGTACCTGGTCCTCTACAAGTTTCCACTGAAAATACTAATGAAACCATAAATTAAATGAGACACGGGATTTTTACGTGGAAAAATCCCACTCAAGGGGACAAAAACCACGACCTACACTTGTAGGCTTTCAACTTCACTAACTTGTAAACACTCGATTACAAGCCACTTCGTAATGGCTCTATTACAAAGACTTCACTCACTCTAACTTGTAATACACTAATCACAAGCCACTTTGTCACTCACTAGTTACAAAGACTTCAATCACTCTAACTTGTAATACACTAATCACAAGCCACTTTGTCGCTAACTAGTTACAAAGAATTTAACTTATGACTAACTCTAGTCACAATACAAACTCAGAAAGTTTATGGTTTTATAGAGGGGTTCCTAAGTAACGCTTCTAACTAAGCAATTTAGGAATTACAATAAGAACAAACACGAAGTTACAACTCAACTAAGGACAACGAATACTCGATTTAGGAACTGGTCCTTAGTAGCATTTTACTTTGTTCTTCTAGCTCTTGAGAATTGAGTTCACTGTTTTCAGAAGTCCTGAATGCTTGAAGTGAAGTGTTCAATTGTTCAAGTGATGTCTTGATATAATCTTCTTGTTAATACACCTTTATGACATCACTTGAATGATGTATGCACTTTAGTTAGCCAAAGGACAAATGACCGCTGGAAACAGTGCAGTGCAGGAAGCAACAGTGCAGCCAGTCACGTCACTTCCAGCTGTATCCAATTGACCTCGTAATGTTATGAGTAAACCACAAGGATATCAGGTCCTTGTCTGGTTCTCTATCTCCTGAAGCTATAGCAGTTCACATTTAGCTGGACTCCGTTGATTTGCAATGTAGCCCAAGTGTGTCAGGTTCCCAATCTGGTTCTTGACAGCAAGTTTGTTAGATCATCAAAACATAAGGCAAAGACATTGAAAAGCCATAAAAAACATAAGGCAAAGACAAGTTCCCCCTGACTTTATACAATCAATCTTCCCCCTTTTGGCATTACTAAAAAGACACAAACAGTCAAACAGCGTAAAGAAGTCTAGCCAAGCTAACTCATGCCACATATGTGCACACAACATGATAGAGAAGAGAGGTAGAGAATGCTAGCAATGAGATAATAACAGAGGATAGATTTTATATATTTAAAAAACACAGGCCTTTGCTTAAAAAGCAAAGGCATAATTGGACTGTTAAAAACGGGAGCAGTACTGTTACATCCCAACCACATCAAAAAAAGAAACAAAACATCTGGCATGAAAAAAAAAACTTAAAAGAACAATCCAGAAACTGGTCACTGATAGGGTACTTAGGGGGCACTAGGAGTAGATAGCTTGGAAGCTGCAGCAAGAGTTTGGAGAACTAAGTCTATTCGGGCATTGGCCGACTTTTGCTCATTTAGCAGTTCTACTTTCAGGTTCTCCACTTATGCCCTGAGATCAGCATTCTCTTGTACCAAACGAGCCACGTCATCATTTGACGCCGGATCCCTTTGGGCTTGCTGACCTCCAGGATAGCATTCCTGGCCTTCAACCGTCTAATCTCCTCAGTTGCACTGGTTTGAGCATTAATAAGCTGGGAGATAGTTGATGTACTGCCTACCCCCCCTCTTTTTTATGCACTCGCATTCTTCCAACGTTGTCTGTGAGAAAGTCTGCTTCTTGGTTCCTACCTTGCATCTTCCTAGCGGCACCTCGAAGAACTTAAACACTTGCGTAAGTAGAAACCCGTATGGAAGACCATGATTACCATCCTTAAAGGTTGCTACCTTTTGCATGTGTTCGATCATAATGGCAGGCAGGCTGACAGGAGTAAAGCTATCCAGTTGCTCCATAAAAAACAGGTCAGACTTAGAGGTCATGGACCTCCTCTCAGCACGAGGCAATAGAACTTTGTTTACCAATTCGAAGAGCAACTGATAAACAGGGAATAATGCTTTCTTGTGGATCTGGTCCCCCTTTTGGTTCACATTGTCCTTTACAACAGCATTCCGGAAATTATACTGACACGCATCCTTCACACTAGACACACCAACGGTAGGGACCTTAAGAATATCCCCAAGCACACTTACATCGAATACGATATCCACTCCATTCACCAAAGCACAAATATGGTCGGTATCAACTGGAAAGAGGTTGGCGAAGAAGCTTTGAACCTCATCCTCATACACCTTAGGAGCATCTATTTGGGATAGATGTCCCCATCGTTGAAACTCAACCATCTCAAGGACTTGTAGCATACCAACCATATCAGAGATTGATGTGTCAAAAGTACGACCCAGCAGAACCTTTTGGTGCCTTAGGCGGTCTGAAGCAGAACTACTGTCACACCTCAGCTTTTTCACAGAACCAGGTTCCTTAACAGCTTCAGACTTTCTTTTGCCAGACTTCCCACCACTTGATTTTTCTTTACCCTTAGACTGGACTAACACATCCTCATCTGAGAGTGAGGGCTCACTCACAACATCCTTCAACTTAGAGCTTGGGGTTGAAACTTTCTCTACTGAAGCAGGCTACTTCTTTTTCTAGGACCGTCTCACCAAGGAACCAGATTCCTCTTGGGTTTCCTCTTCCACTTCTACCACAAGAACATGTTTATCACAAATTGGCACATTGTCTTTCACCAACCCCCTCCTTTGCTTCTTACTACTTTTTCTGCTTTTTTGAAGGGTAGAGTCGTAGTCTACCTTTTCTTGCAACCTGGCAGTAGGTCGCTTGGTGGAAGACTCAGGAGTGGACACCACCCTTCTCTTGACTATGAAAGCATCAATAGCCAGGTTGTCTAAATCCTCCTCATCGCTAGACCTCATTTTAGAGCTTGAATATCCAGGGGCGCAACAGCAAATGCAGGAGTAGAACTGGCCTGGGAATGAGAACCCTGACTTGGGTCCTCCGGAGACGGGTCAGGTTCCTCATGTGTGGGCCCAGTAGTTTCTGCTAGTGCAAAGCCCTCAACAATCACTATGGCTCCTTCTTCCCCCATACCATGTACCACTTTTCTCTGAGAAATTATCTCATGCAAGACACCCTCAGCAGATACCACAAAGATGGTTACAACACTTTCTTCCTCAATCGACACCACTTCTACCATGGAATCTGCAGCAACAATGGTGGAACTCTCTGTGACCTCAAGGCTTTGACCTTGTTCTCCACTTTACGATGAGCAGTGGGAACATCAGAGGATAGGGAGGACGAATCAACAATTTTAGGGGTTTCAGGGATGGAGAGAGACAGGGAATCTGGGTTAGGTATGATTTCAGCGGGAAGAGCAGGAGTGGTTACAGAAGACTCTGTGGGAACGGAGGATTCCATAGGTTTTTCAGTATTAGAGATAACTGAGGCAGGGATGTTGGAGTTTGTATCAGCCATTTAAAGAATGGAGGGAATTTGGTTTGGAGAAGTTCTAATTAGGGACTTATGGTGTGTGGAGAGAGGAGAAGGGTTTTATTCTGAAAGTGTAATTATGACGAGAGAGATAGGAACCGGTTCAAGAAAGGGCGGTTGTGCATGGAGAAGTGCAACGTTTCAGAGGGAGATGGGACGATTTAAAGTGAAGAGATGTGACAACAGGGTCTGAAAAGGTGAATAACATGGCAGTTGATCTCTGTACCTTTTCTAGACGTGTATTAAAGAATGCACAGAACTACTAACCTTTGGTACAAGAACTAGGTTCTTGACCATTTATTTGAATATATCAATCCTCTTTTATAATCCACGCACTGCATCTGGAGCTTCTATACTCATCATGCGTGTTTACCTACAACGGTATTGAAGTGAGTTAGACTTGGCCGGAAAACACTTTAGCTAGTTTTACCTGAAGGCGATTTTTATAGCCAAGTGATGAGGAATCAGGTTCTCAGTTGGGCTTCAAAAGCCCCAGCGTCACCCTGTTTCTTTCAAAATGTTCCCTACTCAATGCTTTGGTGAAGATATCTGTAATTTGGTCTTCTGTGTTGCAGAACTTCATACAGATCAACTCCCCATTGTCCCTCAGAAAATGATACCTCACATCAATATGCTTAGTCCTTTTGTGTTGAACTGGATTCTTGGCCATGTTGAGTGCACTGGTATTATCACACAGAAGGGGCACACACTCAGTAAGTACCCCAAAATCCTCTAGTTGCTGCTTAATCCAAAGGAGTTAAGCACAGCAGGATGCTGCAGCTACATATTCTGCTTCAGTTGTTGAAAGAGCCACTGAGTTTTGCTTTCTTGTTCCCCAAGAGATGAGACGTGAACCTAGGAAGTGAGCCATTCCAGAAGTGCTTTTCCTGTCTACAAGATAACCTGCATAGTCAGTATCAGCATATCTACTGAGATTAAAATTGTCACCTGAGGGATAATAAAGGACCAGGTCCTGTGTTCCCTTAAGGTAATGCAGAATTCTTTTGGCAGCCTTTAAATGAGATTCCTTGGGATTTGATTGAAACTTTGCACATAGCCCCACACTGAAGACAATATCAGGTCTGCTGGCAGTGAGATAGAGAAGAGACCCAATAATGCCTCTATACATAGTTTGATTCATAGGTGATCCAGTTTCATCCATGTCCAGTCGAGTGGCCGTAGCAATGGGAGTGTCTATCACCTTTGATGCTTCCATGTCAAACCTCTTCAAGAGCTCCCTAATGTATTTCTGCTGACAAATGAATGTACCCTTTGAGGACTGCTTTACTTGAAGACCCAAGAAGAAGGTCATCTGCCCCATCATGCTCATTTCAAACTCACTTCCCATGAGTTTTGCAAATTCTTCACACAGAGAATCAGCTGTTGCCCCGAAAATGATATCATCAACATAGACCTGAACAATGAGCAGGTTCCTTCCCCGTTTCTTCAGGAACAAGGTGTTGTCAATTTTCCCTCTTTTAAAGCCATTTTCTAAGAGGAATTTTGACAGCCTTTCATACCAAGCTCGAGGAGCTTGCTTCAACCCATACAACGCTTTGTCCAGTTTAAACACATATTCAGGGTGTTCATGACATTCAAACCCTGGAGGTTGCTTCACATAGACCTCTTCCTTAAGAAGTCCATTCAGAAATGCACTTTTATCATCCATTTGGAACAAGGTGAATTCCATATGGGATGCAAAAGCGATTAGGATTGTAATAGCTTCCATGCGAGCGACCGGAGCAAACGCTTCATCATAATCAATCCCTTCCTCCTGATTGTAGCCTTGAACCACTAGCCTGGCCTTGTTCCTTGTAGTGTTTCCATGTTCATCAAGCTTGTTCATGAATACCCACCTGGTTCCTACAATAGTTCGATCTGAGGGTCTAGGTACCAGGTACCAGACATTGTTCCTTTCAAACTGATGCATCTCATCTTGCATGGTTGTAATCCAATCTGCATCTTTCAAGGCTTCTTTGATATTTTTTGGTTATATTTGGGAGAGAAAGGCTGAGAAGGCAAGTGAATTTCTGGCTTTTGACCTGGTTTGTACTCCAGAATTTAGAGGAGTAATTATGTTGTCAAGAGGATGAGAGCTTTTGTGTTTCCAGTTGGGCATTTGAGGATTATTTGTAGAGGAGCTGGGTATATTTAACTGGTTCTCTTGTGTTTTTCTCTCAGGTACTGGTGGAGTACCCTGTACTGCATCAACCACTCTTTCTTCAGCTTCAGTGGTGGTAATTGAGATACCTGGTTCCATTGAAGAAGACTCAGCGTTGTCTCCACTCGGCTCCTTCACTTGGCTCATTATATCTGTCTTTCCATTTGTCATGTCAATGACTTCACCAGGGACTAGTAAGGGTTCTCCATCTTGATCCTCTTCAACACTCTTCTCACATGATGGATAGGACTCGTCAAAAATAACATGAACACTTTCCTCAACACATTGAGTCTGCTTGTTATATATTTTGTATGCTTTGCTTTGAGAAGAGTAGCCCAGAAATATTCCTTCATGACTCTTGGCATCAAATTTACCAAGTTGATCCTTTCCATTGTTGAACATAGGATTTGCACCCAAATGTTCTTAGATGAGTCAGCTTGGGTTTCCTTCCATTCAGCAACTCATAGGGGGTTTTGTTCGGGAGTGATCTGATCATGCACCTGTTCACCAAGTAGCATGTAGTGTTGAGTGCTTCAGCCCAGAAGTTCTTTGCAATCCCATTGTCGATCAGCATTGTTCTAGCCATTTCTTCAAGAGTTCTATTCTTTCTTTCCACTACTCCATTTTGCTGGGGGTGGGGGGTCTAAGAGCTGAAAAGTTGTGAGTGATGCCATTTTCATTGCAGAACTCATCAAATTTGGCATTGTCAAATTCTGTTCCATGATCTGATCTAATGCATGCGACTCTAGACTCCATTTTTACCTGGATTTTCTTCACAAAGGCTACAAACATCTCAAAGGTTTCATCTTTAGTTCTAAGAAACAGAGTCCATGTGAATCTGGAGTAGTCATCCACTATCACAAAAATGTATCTTTTTCCTCCCCTACTTTGCACTCTCATAGGGCCACATAGGTCCATATGCAAAAGCTCGAGTGGCTTTGAGGTGCTTACATCCTTTTTAGACTTGAAAGAGGACTTCACATGCTTTCCTTTAGCACAGGCATCACAAACTTTTTGTACTTTGAACTTTGACATGGGCAGACCATGGACCAGGTCCTTCTGAATTAGTTTGTTCAGAAGAGAAAAGCTTGCATACCCCAATCTTCTGTGCCAGAGTTAGCATCATCATCAACAACTTTTAGACAACTCAGATCACTACTTTGTATGGACTCGAAATCAGCGACATAGATATTCTTGTATCTCTTGGCCACAAGTACCACTTCACCAGTTACCAGATTAGTAACTGTACATATCTTGGACAGAAACTCCACCTTGTTTCCTTTGTCACAGATCTGAGAGACACTCAAGAGACTGTACTTAAGACCATTGACATAGTACATATTCTCAATAGAGTGAGTGAGTGATTTCCCGACTTTTCCAACTCCAAGAATGTATCCCTTTTTCCCATTGCCAAAGGATACACTCCCTCCTTGCAGGGCTTTTAGTGAAAGAAAGTCCATGGTGTTCCCAGTCATGTGTTTTGAACATCCACTATCCATGAACCATTGTCGACTGCTTCCTTTCACTATTCCCTCACTTTTGTCATCGTCTTCATCATCATCTGATTGGGCCATCAAAGCAAATAATGAATCATATTCATTTTTCTCACTTTCAACAGGTGGAGCTGTCACCTGCATCGGCTTCATCTTCAGATTCACTAGAGAAGTGTCCCCATGCTGCAAGAGCCTGTTTCACCACATTCTCAGCAGATTTCTTCCTCTTGAAGTCTTTGTCAGGAACCGGGTTCCTTTTGGCTTCTCTCTCAGGGTTGTACTTGGAGTACTCTTGCTTCAGGAGAGGACAGTCTTTGATGAAGTGCCCGGGCTTTCCACACTTATGACAGAGATCATAGTTCATTGGTTTGCTAGAGCTGCCCCTTTTTAGCATTCCTCCATTTCTTGTGACCATCTTCTGAAACCTTTTGGTTAAGTAAGCCATGTCGCTGTGCTCCTCACTTGAATCATTTCTATCAGCTTTGGGTACCAGGTTCCTTTCCTTCTTTGGTTCTTTTCTTTCACTGTCTATCTTCCTCTTTATCTCGTAGGTCTTCAGATTTCTAACCAGCTCGTCCATGGTCAGCTCCTGCAGGTCCTTTGCTTCAGTAATAGCATTTACCTTGCTTTCCCAAGAACTAGGCAGGATACTGAGGATTTTCCTCACTTGCTTGTTCCTAGGAATGGTTTCACCAAGTGAGTGTAACTCATTTATAATGGAAGTGAATCTTGTGTGCATATCTTGAATGGATTCACCATCCTTCATCGTAAAGAGTTCATACTCGGTAGTAAGCATATCGATCTTAGATTGTTTTACTTGGGTGGTTCCCTCATGAGCTGTTTGCAAAGCTTCCCATATCTCCTTAGCAATGTCACAAGTAGAGATTCTATTGTATTCATCAGGTCCTATTCCACATACCAAAATCTTCTTGGCACGAAAATTCTTCTCCACAACTTTCCTGTCTGCTTCGGTGTATTCTTTTCTGGTTTTTGGCATTGAGAATGGAAGTTCTTCAAGTACCTTTGTTGGGACGTAAGGGCCGTCACATATAACATCCCATAACTCAGAATCCTCAGCCATGATAAAATCATGCATTCTTGTCTTCCACCACCCATAGTATTGTCTATTGAACCTGGGTGGTCTGTATGTGGATTTACCTTCTTCAAAATTTGGTGGAGCAGCCATACAGATCCTTCCTAGGTGTTAGCCTGATAGGAAGAACCCACTCTGATACTAATTGTTAGTTTATATGAGTCCACCAAACTATAGAGTACCTGGTCCTCTACAAGTTTCCACTGAGAATACTAATGAAACAGTAAGTAAATAAGACGCGGTTTAGGACAACTCAACTAAGGACAACAGAATACTCGATTTAGGAACTGGTTCGTAGTAGCGTTTTACTTTGTTCTTCAAGCTCTTGAGAATTGAGTTCACTGTTTTCAGAAGTCTTGAATGCTTGAAGTGAAGTGTTCAATTGTTCAAGTGATGTCTTGATATAATCTTCTTGTTAATACACCTTTTTAACATCACTTGAATGATGTATGCACTTTAGTTAGTCAAATGACAAATGACCGCTGGAAACAGTGTAGTGCAGGCAGCAACAGTGCAGGCAGTCACGTCGCTTCCAGCTGTATCCAATTGACCTTGCACTGCTATGAGTAAACCACAAAGATATCAGGTCCTTGTTTGGTTCTCTATCTCCTGAAGCTATAGCAGTTCACATTTAGCTGGACTCCGTTGATTTGTAATGTAGCCCAAGTGTGTCAGGTTCCCAATCTGGTTCTTGACAGCAAGTTTGTTAGATCATCAAAACATAAGGCAAAGACATTGAAAACCCATCAAGCTCCAATTCCAGCAAACATCTATGACCAGAAAACAATCGACCACAGGTTTATCAATAAATATTAGGTTGGCAGTTATGACGAAATTCTAAAATACAGAGCACAAAGGTAGTCTAAGAAGAAAATATAACCACCCACGCCATATAATATATGGTTGTTCACAACCCAATCGATCTTAAACATGCACATGAACGAATCACTCTACAAAACCCGAAATAAAAAGTGTGAGAAACGGAAAAAGAAGAATTCAGGATTTACCAAAATTGACGCATTTTGAGCTTTAATACAGTGCTTGATGGGTCTATAGAGACGATTACACCCAAAATTGAAGCTTGATTCTTGTCCCTTCCCACCGGAAACCACCTTGGTCGATGGGGTTGAGTGACAGAGAGAAGAGACAACAGAGAGAATAGAGATATGAGAGAGAAATTGGTTGAAAAAGGAGAGAGAGGTAATGTTTTTCAAACTTTATATGTGACCCACAAGTTTTTAAAATGTTAACAAGGCCCCATCCACCCTAACCCACTCATTTAACCATTTTCCAACCCAAGAGAAATTGAGAAAGAAAATGGGAGATCACTTGACCTATTCAAGTGTTGAGGAGGTCTTATTGACCATTCCTCTCGTGTAACTTGCCCAAAAGCTTTTTACTTCTTAAAATTCTTATGATCAGTTTTGGGTGATTTGCACAAATAGCATCAGTTTACGTCGTAATGTAAATTTTGTCTCCGTTTAAAAAATTTGTGTAAATATAACTCGGGGCATAATTTTGGCACACAAATTTTGTAGGTTGACAAATATTATTCACTAGTTACGCCAAATGGGACATACCTTTACTACAAAATATCTATAACTTTCACTAGATGGGCAAAACTTATCTTGTTAGTTAATCATAACAGGCGGATATAATTTTGGTACAAACTATTAAAAAATTATGTTGGATTAGCAGAATTTACCTGTATTGTTCAACTATTTACAAGTTTATTAGATTATAAAGGGTTAATAATATCTCCATTCTAAATATCTTAATAAATTGTTTACGAGTTTTGGCAAATTAACAAAACTTGCCTCAATTTTTCATATCTTTAATTAAGTTCTTTTATGTTCAACACATATTACCAGTCAATCTCAATGTCCATTTCATCATCTATATCAAACGATTAGTTTTATCTAGTTCAACTGTTCAAGCAAGACAAATTGAAATCAACATCAGAAGGACGAATATGTAGCAATAAAATAGAAGAACTAGGAAAAGATTGAGATTATGTTCCCGATTGCTTAAGCTTTTTTATGGTTCCAATTGCTTAATCAACTTTGTGATAATTATAAAAACTATTCAAAGATGTTAAATTGACTATAATGAAAATGATGAAAGATTTTCCCCTATTTATACTTAAATTTTAACTTATAAGTATTAATCGAATGACAACTTAAATAATATCAACCGGTATAAATAAAAATCTAATAGTTCATCATGTGGAAAAATCATAAATTAGACCATGCAGCCAAATTATTCCATAAATCCACATTCGCGCCAACTTAAATTTTCAATTATTGTCCCTTTTCTATTTTCTATATACAAATATACGATTTATCATAAGCTATAAATATCCTTTTGTCACGACCTAAATTCTCTCCGTAAGATGTCGTGACAGCACCTAGTCTCTAAGACTAGGTAAACCTAACATGTATGCGGAATAACTGAGATATTAAGCTAAACTCAAAATATCAACGGTTGTAATAAATAAAATCTGCAACACAGAGTAGAAACAACTCCCAAAACCTGGTAGATATAAGTCACAAGCTCTAAAGAGAAATACTAAATATCTCTATACATAAGAGTCTAATGAGGATAAGGAAAACAATATAATAAAGATAGAGGGGGACTCCGAGGTCTGCGGACGCTGGCAGATATATCTTGAAGTCTCCACATACGGACTAGCTCACGGATATCTGATCAGGGAGGAAGTACTTGGATCTGCACAAAAGTTGTGCAGAAGCGTAGTATGAGTACACCACAACAGTACTTAGTAATTGCCAAGCCTAACCTTGGTAGAGTAATGACGAGGTCGGGTCAGGTCCCTACTGGAATATAAGAAATAAGGCAGACGATAAATGATACAATAGAATGGCAGGGAAATGAAACAATAAGAATGTACGAAAAGTAACAGAACGGGAATCAAAGATGAAAAATACAACACGTAAAGAAACAAGAATCTTACAAGTTAAGGAACAATAACAACAACAAACAATACAGCAACTAGAGGAAACAACAATCGCGCGGCATAAACCTCGTGCCACAATAACAATCCGCACGGCAGAAACCTCGTCCACAATGACAATCCGTACGACAGAAACCTCGTGCCGAGTAACACTCCGCATGGTAGAGACCTTGTGCCATAATGACAATTCGCACGACAGAAACCTCGTGCCAAGTAACACTCCACACGGCAGAAACCTCGTGCAACAATAGCAATCCGCACAGCAGAAACCTCGTGCCACAATAACAATCTGCACGGCAGAAACCTCGTGCCACAACCAAACACTCATCTCAACAACAATCACGGAGACCAAAATATAACAGCTGAAACAATGATATTTCAAGGGTAGAAATTTTGAGTAAGGAATCACACAGTCAAATGATGAATATGGAATCAAGAAAATATGTAATTCAATTAAGTATGTAGCACAAATTGCAATTAAGAGATAAGACAGGTAGACATGTGCAATTAGGCTAAACATGATGACTACATGTGCTAAAATAACTCAGTTAAGGCATGAAAGGAAACTACTTAGCAAAAAAATGAAATTTTAACGTTTAGCCTGTGTACGCACTCATCACCTCGCGTACACGGTACTCACATATCACAAATTGTCACAACAGCACCAAATCCTAAGAGGATTTCCCCCACACGAGGTTAGACAAGTCACTTACCTCAAACCACGCTCAATCAGCCAATAAGAAGACCCTTCCCTCGGTTTTACGACTCTAAACAACTCAAATCTAGCCAAAGACAATTACATACTATAAATATAACTATAGGAAGTTAATCTAAATAATGAAATTATGACTTTAACAAAGAATTGGAAAATCTCCCAAAAGTCAACCTGGGCCCACGTCTCGGAACCCGACCAAAATTACAAAAACCAAACACCCATTTGATATGGAGTCCAACTATACAAGAATTATCCAAATCCGACCTCATTTGGCCTTTCAAAACCATAAAAATTAGTCTAAGAACTTTCACCATTTCCCCCCAAAATTTCCAACTCTAATCGCTAATTAAATGATAAAACAACAATGGATTCATGTAATACAACTAGAACCGAGTTAGAATCACTTATCCCAATCAACTCCTTGAAAATCCCTTCAAGAATCGCCCAAATCTGAGGTCTCTAGCTCAAAATATGAAAAATGGGTTAAAACCCTCATTTTTGAAAATTAATACTGCTGCCCAGACGTTATGCATCGCGATTGCGGGACCTACATTGCGATCATGAAGAACAAATAATCACAGCCTCCAGAAATGGTCTACGCAAACACGAAGCAACTGATGCGAACGCAATGCTTACCCGACCTGACACTTCGCGAACGCGTGCACAACTACGCGATCGCATAGGCTTAAAGCCTGATGCCCCAACTGACCATTCCTCTACGCGAACGCGTAGACCGTCTCGCGAACGTGTAGACCTGAGACTCACAAAGCTTCGCGAACGCGGGACCAACATCGCGAACGCGAAGGCAATATTTCCATTCCGGAGTTGTCTTTACACAAGTCAACCTACGGTCAACTCTCACAACTTATACTTCAAACTTAGGGATTCCACTCTGAAACTCACATGAAACCGACACCAAGCACCTCGGCAAGTCAAGTAACTACAAAATGAAACAGAGGAAGCAATAAATAGGGGATCGGGGCTCATACTCACAAAATGACCGGCCGGATCGTTACATCCTCCCCCTTTTAAAACAAACGTTCGTCCTCGAACGAGTATAGAGACATACCTGGAGTGGTGAAAAGATGAGGATAACGGCTACGCATATCATACTCGGTCTCCCAAGTCGCCTCCTCGACTGGATGACCCCTCCATTGAACGTTTACTGAAGCAATGCTCTTCGACCTCAACTTTCGAACCTGCCTATCCAAAATGGCCACCGGCTCCTAACATAAGACAAATCCTTGTCCAACTAGACTGAGCTGAAATCTAACACATGAGACGGATCGTCGTGATACTTCTGAAGCATAGAAACACGTAATATTGGATGTACTGTAGCTAGACTAGGTAGTAGTGCAAGTCTGTAAGCCACCTCTCAAGAATCTCAAAAGGCCAGATATACCTAGGTCTCAACTTGCCCTTCTTCTCGAACCTTATAACACCCTTCATGGGCGAAACCCGGAGCAAGACCCGCTCCCAAACCATAAATGCATCATCGCGAACCTTTCAATCTGTATAACTCTTCTGTCTAGATTGGGTTGTACGAAGTCGATCCTGAATTAATTTAACCTTTTCCAAAGCATCCTGAACCAAGTCTGTACCCAATAGCCTAGCCTTGCTCGGCTCAAACCAACCCATTAGAAACCGGCGTCTGCCATACAAAGCCTCATACGGGGCCATATAAATGGTCGACTGGTAGCTGTTATTGTAGGAAAACTCCGCAAACGGCAAGAACTGATCCCAAGAGCATCCAAACTCCATCACACATGAATGGAGCATATCCTCCAATATCTGAATAGTGCGCTCGGACTGTCCATCCGTCTGAGGGTGAAATCTTGTGCTCAACTCAACCCGAGTACCTAACTCATGCTGTACGGCCCTCCAGAACCGCGCTGTAAACTGCGTACCTCGGTTCGAGATGATGGATACCGGCACGCCATGAAGCCTGACAATCTCGCGAATATAAACTCGAGCCAGCTGCTCAGAAGAATAAGTGGTCACCACTGGAATGAAATGATCTGACTTGGCCAACCTATCCACAATCACCCAAATTGCATCAAACTTCCTCTAAGTCTGTGGAACCCAACAAAAAATTCCATAGTGATAAGCTCCCATTTCCACTACGAAATCCACCTGGCCACTGATGCTCGTACTTCACCTGCTGACAATTTAGGCATCGAGCTACATACTCCACTATGTCCTTCATCATCCCCTCCACCAATAATGCTGCCTCAAGTCCTGATACATATCCGCGGCACCTAGATGAATAGAGTACCGCGAGTTGTGAGCCCCCTGGAGAATCAACTCACGCAAACTATCTACATTGGGCACACATAGCCTGCCCTGCATCCTCAATGCACCATCATCCCCAATAGTGACTTCCTTGGCATCACCGTGTTGAACCGTGTCCTTAAGGACAAGCAGATGGGGTCATCATACTGACGCTCCCTGATACGATCATAAAGAGAAGTTTAAGAAACCACACAAGCCAAAACTCGACTCGGCTCAGAAACATCCAATCTAACAAACTGGTTGGCCAAGGCCTGAACATCCAATGCCAATGGCCTCTCTGCTGCTGGTAGATATACTAGGCTGCCCAAACTCTCCGCCCTACGAATTAGGGCATCGGCCACCGTATTGGTTTTTCTGAGATGGTATAAAATGGTGATATCATAGTCCTTAAGCAACTCTAACCACCTCTGCTGATGCAAGTTACGATCATTCTGTTTGAACAGATGTTGTAGACTCCGCTGATCGGTGTAGATCTCACAAGGGACACCATAAAAATAGTGCCGACAAATCTTCAAGGCATGAACAATAGATCTAACTCAATGTCGTGGACATGATAGTTCTTCTCATGCACCTTCAGCTGTCTAGACACATAGGCAATCACCCTACCGTCCTGCATCAATACCGCGCTGACACCAATACACGAAGCATCACAATATACAGTATAAGGCCCCGAACCTGTAGGCAACAACAATGCTGGGGCTGTAGTCAAAGCAGTCTTAAGCTTTTGAAAGCTCTCCTCACACTCCTCTACCCACTTGAACGGAGCACCCTTCTAGGTCAGCCTGGTCATAAGTGCTGCAATAGATGAGAAACCCTCTAAAAATCGATGGTAATACCCCGCCAAACCAACAAAACTCCGAATCTCTATAGCTGAGGACGGTCTGGGCCAACTCTGCACAGCTTTAATCTTCTTCGGATCTACCTTGATCCCTTCACTTGATACTACGTGGCCTGAAAATGCCACTAAATCTAGCCAGAATTCACACTTCAAATTTTTTGCATATAACTTCTTTTCTCTCAAGGTCTGGAGCATAGTCTTCATGTGCTGCTCATGATCCTCCCAACTCCGGGAGTACACCAGAATATCATCAATAAACACAATGATGAAAGAGTCAAGATATGGACGAGATACAATATGCATCGAGTGCATGAATGCTACTGGGGCGTTGGTCAGCCCAAAAAAGACATCACAAGGAACTCGTAGTGACCATACCGAGTCCTGAAGGTAGTCTTCGGGATATCTGGCTCCCGAATCTTCAACTGATGATAGCCTGAATGTAAGTCAATCTTGAAGAACACTTTGGCACCCTGTAACTGGTCAAATAGGGCATCAATACGTGACAATGGATACCTCTCCTTCATTGTAACCTTGTTCAACTGGCGATAATCAATAAACATGCGCATAGAACCATCCTTCTTCTTCACAAACAAGACTGGAGCATCCTAAGGCGACACACTTGGCATAATGAAGCCCTTATCAAGCAACTCCTGCAACTTCTCATTTAACTCTTTCAACTGTGGTGGAGCCATACGATATGGAGGAATAGAGATGGGCTGAGTGCCCGGTAACAAATCAATACCAAAGTCGATATCCCTGTCGAGCGGCATGCCTGGAAGATCCGCAGGAAATACATCTGGATAATCCCTCACTACCGAAACTAGCTCAACGGTAAGAGTATTAACACTGACATCCCTCACATAAGCTAGATACGCATCACACCCCTTCCCAACCATCCGCCGAGCCTTTAGAAATGAAATAACCCTGCTAGGAGTGTAATCTAAAGTACCTCTCCACTCTAACCGTGGTAATTCTAGCACAGCCAGTGTCACGGTCTTGGCGTGACAATCAAGAATAGCATAATGGGGCGACAACTAGTCCATGCCCAATATAATATCAAAGTCCACCATACTGAGTAATAATAGACCGGCTCTGGTCTCAAAACCACTAAGAACAACCAAACACGACCTATACACACGGTCAACAACAATAGAATCTCCCACAGGTGTAGACACATAGATATGAGAACTCAAGTAATCACGGGGTACACCCAAATATGGAGCAAAATAAGATGACATATATGAATAAGTGGATCCTAGATCAAATAAGACTGATGCATCTCTATGACAGACTAGACAAATACCCGTAATGACAAAGTCGGATGCAACTGCCTCTGTCCGAGCAGGAAGAGCACAATATCTAGCCTGGCCTCCCCCTCTAGGGCGACCTCTACCTGCCCGACCTCCACCTTGAGTTGGCTGAGCAGGTGGAGTGGT
Organism: Nicotiana attenuata; assembly: GCF_001879085.1. Lineage (NCBI taxonomy): Eukaryota > Viridiplantae > Streptophyta > Magnoliopsida > Solanales > Solanaceae > Nicotiana > Nicotiana attenuata. The sequence continues at coordinate 66,240,180 of NC_031989.1, forward strand.
AGCTTGGTGCTGTAACCATAGCCTGAGGACCTGGTGGAGCATGCAGAGCCTGAGTAGTCTGTGCAGGTGCACCTCTCCTAAGTCCGGGACAATCCCTCATCATATGCCGAGTTTCACCACACTCAAAACAAGCTCTTTGAGGACGTGGCTGTTGTGGCTGGCTCGGGTCTGATCGGCTGGACTGACCGCTGAAAGCACCCTGTGGAGGAGGTGCGCTAGATAATGGTAGTGCATAATAGGGAGCCTGAGCCCTAGGAATGGCCGAAATACCGCTGGCAGCTGGAAATGCTGAATGAACATGGCGACTCACATAGCCCCTACCTCTGACGAGCTGCAGCTGGAGCACGAGTACCACTATATGTGCCAGACTCTCCAGACCTCTTGGACTCTTTCCCCTCTCTCTCCCGGGTCAGCATGCCCTCCAATATCCTAGCAATCCCCACTACCTGCTGGTATGCAATGTCCATCTCCAACTCTCGGGACATCCTAAATCTGATACTGGGGTTGAGCTCCTCGATAAATCGACGGACCCGCTCTCTAACAGTAGCAACCAATGCTGGTGCATGCCTAGCCAAATCACTGAACCGGACCGCATACTCCGACAGGGTCATAGACTCCTGGTGCACTGCTCAAACTTTGCGCGCCATGCATCTCTAAGACTCTGGGGAACATACGCCCTCAAGAACATATCTGAGAACTGAGTCCAAGTGAGTGAAGTTTCCTCGGCCGGACTACCCAACTCATATGCTCGCCACCACTGATAAGTCATTCCCTTAAGCTGGAACACAATGAAAGCAACCCTACTAGACTCCGCAATACCCATAGTACGGAGGATACGGTGGCACTACTCAAGAAAACCCTGGGCATCCTCCGGCTCCAAGCTCGGGCTGAACTATGGCTGCAGTAGCCCCAGTTCAGCCCGAGGTTAGGGCTGCAGTTTTCGTGGACGTCCTCGGCCTCTACCCCAGCCCCGACCTCTCGCGGCTCTAGCCGGGGGCACGAGTGTCTGGTCATCTGATCCGGTTGTACGTGTCCTCACCATATGTGAGAGAATAGAAAGACAAGTTTAGAATCCCGAAGTCAACAATTTCGCACGACAAGGAATCAAAGAAGTGAAGCTTTTCCTAACAGTTCCATAGCCTCCCAAAGATAAGTACAAACGTCTCTGTACCGATCCGCGAGTCTCTATTAAACCTGTTTGTGACTCATAACACTTATGAACCTAGAGCTTTGATACTAACTTGTCACGACCCAAATTCCCTCCGTAAGATGTCGTGACGACACCTAGTCTCTAAGACTAGGTAATCCTAACATGTATGCGGAATAACTGAGATATTAAGCTAAACTCAAAACATCAACGGTTGTAATAAATAAAATCTACAACTCAGAGTACAAACAACTCCCAAAACCCGGTAGATATAAGTCACAAGCTCTAAGAGAAATACTAAATATCTCTATATATTAGAGTCTAATGAGAATAAGGAAAACAACATAATAAAGATAGAAGGAGACTCCGAGGTCTGCGGACGCTGGAAGATATACCTTGAAGTCTCCACGTACGGACTAGCTCACGGATATCAGGTCTGGTAGGAAGTACCTGGATCTACACAAAAAATTGTGCAGAAGCGTAGTATGAGTGCACCACAATGTTACTCAGTAAGTGCCAAGCCTAACCTCGATAGAGTAGTGACGAGTTCATGTCAGGGTAGGGCTATGCATGGATCGGACCGGATCAGATTTAGCACATTTCGGATTCGGATTTTGAATTTCATATTCTACAAAATGCAATCCGAATCCGATCCGAATTAATATCGAATCCGATCGAATTTTAAAGTTTGGATCGGATCAATATTTTAGATTTCGGATCGGATTATTATGCCTCAAAGTTGCAAACTCAAATGTATATTTTCTTTGTAGAAGAGGCAATACAGTAAGAAAAATTCATGTTTCTGCAATTATGAGAGTACTATGGTGCCAATATAGCTAAATCCAGCAATTGTAAAGGTAATAACTTGGAGGAAGATGTAAAGGAAATACTGACAATCCAAAATTAAAGTTTAGTATTTATACATGCCTTAATAATTTCGGATTTCGGATAGGGTTAAAATTCTACCAATCTGAATTCGACCGGAATATCCGGAATCCAAAATCTGAAATTGAGTGGATCGGTTCAGATTCCGGATATCCGATCCAAATGAACAACCCTAAAAGCTACCTACTGGAATATAAGAAATAAGGCAGAAGATAAAATGATACAATAACATGGCAGGGAAATGAAACAATAACAATGTACGGAAAACAACAGCACGGGAATCAAAGAAGACAAATACAACACGTAAGAAAATAAGAATCTTACAAGTTAAGGAACAACAACAACAAGCACAAACAATACAACAATTAGAGGAAAGTCCAACCGCACAGCAGAAACCTCGTGCCACAATAACAATCCGCACGGCAAAAACCTTGTGCCACAATAACAATCCGCACGGCAGAAATCTCGTGCCAAATAACACTCTGTATGGCAGAAACCTCGTGCCACAATAACAATCTGCACGGCCAAAACTTTGTTCCACAATAGCAATCTGCACGACAGAAACCTCGTGCCACAATAACAATCCGCATAGCAGAAACCCCATGCCACAACCAAACAATCATCTCAACAACAATCACGGAAACCAAAACATAACAGCTAAACAATGATATTTCAAAGGTAGTAATTTCGAGTAAGGAATCACACAGTTAAATGATGAATATGGAATCAAGAAAACATGTAATTCAACTAAGTATGTAGCACAAACTGCAATTAAGAGATAAGATAGGTAGAGATGTGCAATTAGGCTAAACATGATGACTACATGTGCTAAAATAACTCAGTTAAGGCATGAAAGGAAACTACCTAGCGAAAAAAATGAAAATTTAATATTTAGCCCGTGTACGCGCTCGTCACCTCGCGTACACGGCACTCGCATACCACAAATTATCACAATAGTACCAAATCAGGGGGATTTGCCCACACAAGGTTAGACAAGTCACTTACCTCAAACCATGCTCAATCAGTCAATTAGAAGGCCATTCCCTCGATTTTCCGACTCTGAACGGCTCAAATCTAGCCAAAGACAATTAAATACTATAAGTATAACTATAGAAAACTAATCTAAATAATGAAATTATGAATTTAACAAAGAATTGGAAAATCGCCCCAAAAAGTCAACCCGGGCCCACGTTTTGAAACCCGACCAAAATTACAAAAACCAAATACCCATTCGATATCGAGTCCAACCATACAAGAATTATCCAAATTCGAACTCAGTTGGCCTTTCAAAACCCAAAAATTCGGTATAAGAACTTTCACTATTTCCCGCCAAAATTTCCAACTCCAATCACCAATTAAATCATAAAAACAACGATGGATTCATGTAATACAACTAGAACCGAGTTAGAATCACATACCCCAATCAAATCCTTGAAAATTCCTTCAAGAATTGCCCAAATCCGAGGTCTCTAGCTCAAAATATGAAAAATGGGTTCAAACCCTCGTTTTTGAAAATTAATACTGCTGCGCAGATGTTATGCATTGCGATCGCGGGACCTACATCGCGATCGCGAAGAACAAATAATCATATCCTCCAAAAATGGTCTACGCAAACGCGAAGCAACTGATGCGAACGTGATGCTTACCCGACCCGACACTTCGCGAATGCGTGTACAACTACGCGATCGCATATGCTTAAAGCTTGGTGCCCCAACTGACCATTCCTCTCGCGAACGCATGGACCCTTTCGCGAACGCGTAGACCTGATACTCACAAAGTTTCGCGAATGTGGGACCTTTATCACAAACGAAGGCAAATTTCCAGTAAATCTCAAACTCCTCTACGCGACGCGGGAATACCTTCGCGAACGCGCAGAGGAAACCAGAAGCACCAGATTTCAGTAGTCCTAATGTTCCGAAATGCGCCGAACATGGTCCGAATCACCCTCGAGGCCCTCGAGATCTCAACTAATAACTCCAGCAAGTCCTAAAACAATACGGACTTAGTCGAGCCTTCAAATCACATCAAACAATGCTAAAACCACGAATCGCACCCCAATTCAAGCTTAATGAACTTATAAACTTCTAACTTCCACATCTGATGCCAAAGCCTATAAAATCAAGTCCGATTGACCTCAAATTTTTCACACAAGTCATAATTGACATTACAGACCTACTCCAACTTCCGGAATCGGAATCCGATGCCGATATCAAAAAGTCCACTACCGGTCAAACCTTCCAAAATCTTCCAACTTTTCCAACTTTCGCAAAATAACGCCGAAATGACCTACGGGCCTCCAAATCAACATCCGGACATGCTCCTAAGACCAAAATTACCATACGGAGCTATTGGAACCGACGAAACTTTATTTTAGAGTCGTTTTTACACAAGTCAACCTACGGTCAACTCTTACAACTTAAACTTTAAACTTAGGGATTCCACTCCGAAACTCACCCGAACCCGACACCAAGCACCCCGGCAAGTCAAGTAACCACAGAATGAAACAGAGGAAGCAATAAATAGGGGATCGGGGCTCATAATCTCAAAACGAACGACGGGGTCGTTACATTTAAATTTTATTTCTTTCATACAACAACTCACAATTCTTTCCTAATTCTCTGTCGTCATCTTCCAAACTCATATTTTATGAAATTTATTTCAACTCTCTAAGTTGGTGATTGGAATTTACAATTCATATTTTAACACTTCTATTTACGTTCAATTTTTGTAATTTAGGACGATGCATTTGATATGTTATTTGTTCTTGCTTGTTTTTTTACAACGTCAACATCGTCTTGTTCACCTTCTTCTCTTAAGAGGGTATAATATGTTATTTTATGACATTGAGGATTAAAGATTTATAATGAAACGACATTGCACGATATTTTGTTTCTCAAAAGTTAACAAAAATTAGGAAATTATTTAAATTTAATATTTATCAGTAACCAATCTGAATGGCAAACAATAAGCAACACAATTTGATTATAAGAAAAACTCATATGATAAAGCAATTAATGACTCGAGATATCTAAATGTGCAAAGAACTCAATGTAAATTATGTAAGAATTTTTAATAAACATTTGAACGTGGTCATGCAGGAACAAGAACCTTAATTCGACATAGCTATTAAACTTTAAATAGAACAAAAATTCTTATTTTGTCAAATTGGCGAACTCCATTATTGTTGATGCCGTTACCTTTTATTTTATGCTCAATTTACAGTTTTGACGGAATATGTTACCTATTCAATATCCACTGAGTTGTCAGTATCGAGACAATAAGTTGGGAATATTGGCTAAGCGTAGACCAGCCTATTCAGGACAGTCACAGGTTTGCTAAAGCTAAACGTTGCTAAAACCATAGCTGCCACTGCTGAAACAAGTGATGCAGGTTGAGGTGCTAATCACTCATAACTCTGATGGCGGTTTTAATCTCACAAGTCTTTTGATTCTGTCTTTCTCTGTATTTTCGAGCAACCCCTTCAAAATACAAAAGGTAAACATATTAATTTGAAAACATTATGACATAATAATAAATGAATTAACAAACTCAAGTCTTTTGTAATTTATTCTATTGCCACTTGCCAAAATAGAGAATATTAACTATTCAAGTATATTTTTATTTGTATAAATCCAAGCAAACTTTTTTAAAATATAATAATGTGAAAACTTACCTTACAAACAATTTCATCTAAACACAAGCATATTTTTCCATACTTGTCTAGGAAGAGACGTTCACTTGGAGGCTTTCCACATGCATCTCTCACAATTGAAGTAACTACATAGATTACTTCTGATACTTCAAAAGAAATCACAATATTAAATGATAATCACATTAAAACTTCAATAACTTTGACAATAAAAATGGCTTTTGATTCGTTAGAATATTCGTGTACAACTAGAAATATTAAATAGCAAGTCACATTTCATTAAAAATGGTTTTGCAATATGTTGGGTGCGGGAACGAAATCTCATATTAGTAGCCGAAAAAGAGACCTCTTTAGAAAATCATACGAGCTTGGTCCAAAGCGGATAGTTCACACTATGCTAAGAATATCTTTGGGCTAGTTTAGCATAACAACTGATATCAGCGTCCAAATTCGATAGGACGAGTAAGGCAATGGGAGAGTAATGTCGTGGGGCTCGATTTACTTCCCCTTTAGAGCTTAGAACACACACAAAAACAAAAGAAACTAGTTTCAGGCTTCGGTTGCAATAAATATTCTGACGAAGTGGGTGGCACATACTGAATCTCGAAAATTAACATGTGGATCATGGTAATGGCCACGTGAAACTTGGTTCAAGAGGGAGACCCGTGAATGTGGAAATGGGCTTCGTGAAACTTAGTTCGAGGGAAGATTATTGGATGTGCGAACGAAGTCCCACATTGGTAGTTGAAAAATTTTGAAACCTACATATAAGGTGTAAGAATCTTTTAATAGTGTGAGGCCTTTTGGAAAAAATTGTGCGGACGGGCTTAGCCCAAAGCGATCAATATCACACCATATCTGGAGTAACTTTGGGCTGGTTTGAGCCCAATACAATGAAATGAAGCACAATAAATGATTAATACGAAGCTTAAAATACTTACAAACAAGTTCATCATATTCTTCTTTGCCAACCACATATATGCTAACACCTCCTAATATTGTGTATACCACATAAACTGATCTGAAGAAGAAATAAAATTTTAAAACATAAGCCATGTAAAATTAAACACTAGCTAGTTGCAAATCTTCAGATTTCATAAATCTCTTTACGTTAATTATCGTATTGCTGGAATATCGATATCATTGGTTAGATTAATACCATATTAGAGTAACTAATTTGCAAGCAATCAATACTTAATTAATCTATTAAATTTAATATTGTTTGGCTCAAAAGTTAACGATATACTTTGTAAGCTAAAAAACAATCAAAAGTAGAAAAAGGGGTAAATCGTAATCAAATATAATAATCCTAGAGATGCAAAGATGATAATATTGTTGTAGATCTAGTATTGCAAAGTGATAATATGAACTCAATAAGATATGTTCGTTTGAAGTAGAGATAGAGAGAGAAAGCTGGAAAAATGAGAGAGTTGTATTATATCAGATGCCCTTTTTACAATATGAGGGTCTCCTTTATATAATAAGAGACCATCCTCGAAAGAATCAAAAAGTTACAAAGACAGGTAACGTCTCCCTAGTGAAGACACTGAGTCCTAAACGATGTCGCTTTTGTCCCCACGGCCGAGTCGTACCCGCTACGTTAGTCGGCGTACACTCACTGGGCGTACCCACTGGCGTAGAGATGCTGAGGGTCAAATTTGACCCTATACAGTTAGTCCTTCGCTCGTTGGAGACGCATTTGGTGGGCGTCTTCGATGGGCGGAAATGTGAACCTCGGCTTAGGAGAATTTGACCTCGACCCGGGGCGGCAATATGAACGAGGTGAAATATATGACGTTGTTGAGCCACTGACGCGTGGCTTCCTTTTTGGAATGACGTCATTGCCTGTATGCATCATTATTATATTTGCCCCCGAGGCGGTTCAGAGGATGATGTGACATTTTGGTTTCCCGCGCACGCTTTGAATCATGACTCTTCGATTTCTGCGCAACTTATCCCTATAAGTAGGAGAGAGGTTCGATTCGATTCAACTTTCAAGCCTTCGGAAAGCATTTTCTGATATACTCCTTTGTCTTTCTTTCCTGTAACCGTTATTTCGCGAGGGACTCTCCCACTTCTGTTGAAACCACACTTCCTATCGTCAGTGCTTCGTTTCTTACGCAGTATACTCATGACAAAACGTGGACAGAGTAGTAAAAAGGCCAAAGATAATGCCCCGTCTAGGGTTCCGCCATCTTCCGGTGGTGAAGGGGAAAAGGCGGAGAAGGCCCTTGTTCCTCTCAGCGTAGACAACGTCCTTCCGAAGGAGATGCATGTCCGCAGGGATTTTCCAACTAAAAGCCCATACCTTCCCTGGGAGTACAGCATTATATTACAATCCCATTTAGATGATCTGCGAGAGACGCACCATATTCCGGACCACGTGGAAATGGTTCCGGCAGGGACGGACTGTGTCAATGTGCACCGGCCTGGATATTGCACATTCTATGAGTACCCGTTCTTGATCGGTTACAATCTTCCAATCTACCCTCTGATGGAGGAGCTTTGCCATTTTTATAATGTGTGTCCGGCCCAGCTCACTCCTTACACCTTGAAGGTGTGCCGTATTGTGACCACTTATGCGGCCAGGGCTGAGTGCAGTGTCTCGGTCCACCACCTCTTACAGTTATTCAGCCCTGGTTACCTGAGGGGTACCATGCTGCAGTTAAAAGGTCGTGGCACAAGGGGCTTGGTTGTTAAAGCCGATGATAAGCCCAACCGCCGCTTTTGGCGTAAATATTTCTACATCAGGACGGAGCACCTAGTGTCGAATCCCGAAGGGTTCCCCGAAAGATGGAATCCAGAACGTAAGTATTTCTACTCGTAGAATCCAGGACTGCTTGCGCTTTTGACCATACGGCCATTGTGAATTCTTTGCTTTTCTCCTTTTTTTATTCGCAGCGAGGGCTTCTCCACCCAGTTCATTGATGACATTAAATCATGGGTGGAAAGAATAATACCTTATGCGGAGGAATGCCGTACCTGGGCTGCATTTCTTCAATAGTACGGCCCGTCAGGTAATTCTTTGGCTACGATTTGGGAATTCCCTACGTTCTTGTTTCCTGACTTATCGTTGGCAGGTCGGAGCGCTCCTAAGAAGAAGAAAAAGAACGTCGTCACCTCGCCTGGGGCGGGGACTGATTCTGAAGACGGATACATACCCTGTGGTTCGCCCAGTGAGGGCGCTGCGGAGGTTCCTCAAACGCTGCCCATGGCGGCATCCACGAGGGGAGCGACTCCTTCAATGCCATCCCCACGGGCTGTGGAGGAGACTTCTGAGAGCAAGGAGCCGCCGGAAAGGAAAAGACGTCGGTTGATAACCGGCAAGGGGATAGCCCCAGAAGACGAGGGGGCGAGCGAGCCCCATCGGGGTCTGACCCGTGTGGGGATGACGGCAGGTAGATCGGCTCCCCGAATTCTGATCCCAGGAGGGTATAACCTGTTGCAACACAGCGAGCAGGCCGCAACGGACATGACCCTGCTATGTGCGGCCGCTGAGCGTGAAACGTTACAAGGGGTTAGCGACGGGGAACTATCCCGGAGGGTTGCCGGCGCGGCCTTGCAGGTATTTTTCGATTTTCTTCATGTACCGTAAAGTAAATTTTGATGCATACTGACTTGCCTTTCCGCTTCCTCTTTTTTAGACTCTCATATTGGAGATAGAGAGGGGGCGGCGAGCGCAAAGGAAGGCAGCCACCTTTAACAAGGTGGTAAAGAAATATCGGCGGTGCCGTGTCAAGCATCAGGCGCTGGCGGACCTACTCAAGCAGGACCCAGAATTTCGGGTTTTTCGTGAGGGTTTGGAGCAGTCGGAGGCCCGGCTGAAATGGAGGGTGGCCGAGTTGGAGTAGATCGACGAGCAGCTGATGACCGCCCTGGCTCGGAACATTGAGCTGGAGACTCTTCTCCAGTCTAAGGAAGAAGAGTTGGAGGTTGGCCGTGGGGTAGCGGCGGAAGCTGCTGATTTGCGGATCAAGGTTGCCGCTATGACCACCGAACTCGACGCCAAGGCGGCTGAGATTGAAGTCCTCAAGCGGACTGCTGCACCAAGGCTTGATGAGGATGCGCATCATGAGGCGCATGACATGTGGGTATATGCCGAGGCCAGATTGGTTGTATTCGAGGAGTTCTTAGCTGCAGGTCGAGCTACTGAGGCGGAGGTTCAAGAGCAACGACGCATAGCCCGTGTCGCCCGTGAAATTTGTGGGTATAGTTCTGATTCCCCAGACCGGGCGGGCTATAACTCCGAAGACGTTAACCGTCTAGAATCCGGCTCTTGGATCTCTGCGGCCTATCAGGCCGAGGACGGCGGTGGACGAGATGGCGGTCCGACGGGAGGCGGTGAACAGAATGGCGAAGCCCCTTAGGACTTGTATTCATTTTGTTTTGCTGTATTTGGAGATGTAAATGGGTCCTTTTGTACATGTATTTTTTGGATGATAATGGAAGTTATACTTTTGCTGTTATTCTTTTCTTTTTGTACCTTTTATTTTCGGCCTTAATATTGTTGATGGTCTTAGCCGTGTGCGCAACTTCGACTGTCGTCAAGTCGTTTACTCACCGTAGTCGAATCTAGGTCGACCGTTGGCGGCGATGGCCTTAGCCATAATATAATTGATGGCCTTAGCCAT